>NW_027518081.1:0-37006 GCF_048772815.1 Callospermophilus lateralis
GTTGCCAAACTTCCAAAAACTAGAGTCTTCTGAAATCTCAACATATATTTTTTCATCCAATCTTTATGACACTTTCGAGTAATGATCAGTACACCACTCCCACTTGGATGCTCAAGTTTCATTCTCCTACGTTGCAGCATTCGTTTCCAGTAACAGTTTGAATTTTTAGGTTTCACTCTGTTTTATCCTATATTGACAGATGTAGTTCAAACTCTACATCATACACGGTTTGGGCTAGCTTCTTGAAACTTGACACAATAAAGTAGTTCTACGTTCTATCCCTAGGGTTTGTTTCCTCTTGATGTAGCCTTCAGCACAGACTGGCGAATAACACTTTCAATGAAAGGCGTTGTTAGGCTGCCAAAAAACTAGAGTCTCCTGAAATCTCAACACATATTTTTTTTCCGACCTTAATGATACTTTCAAGTAATGAGCAGTACACCAATCAAACTTGGATGCCCAAGTTTTGTTCTACTAGGTTGATGCATTCGTTTGCAGTAACAGTTTGAATTTCTAGGTTTCACTCTGTTTTCTCCTATATTGACAGATGCAGCTAGAACTCTAAATCAAACCCGGTTTGTGCTAGCTTCTTGAAACTTGACACAATAAAGTAGTTCTACGTTCTACCTCTAAGGTTTGTTTCCAGTTGATGTAGCCTAATGCAGGGACTGGCGAATAACACTTATATTGAAAGGGGTTGCCAAACTTTCAAAAAACTAGAGTCTCCTGAAATCTCAACATATATTTTTTCATCCAATGTTCATGATACATTCAAGTAATGATCAGTACACCATTCCCACTTGGATGCCCAAGTTTCGTTCTTCTAGGTTGAAGCATTCGTTTGCAGGAACAGTTTGAATTTTTAGGTTTCACTCTGTTTTCTCCTATATTGACAGATGCAGTCAGAACTTTAAATCAAACACGGTTTGTGCTAGCTACTTGAAACATGACACAATAAAGTAGTTCTACGTTCTATCCCTAAGGTTTGTTTCCTCTTGATGTAGCCTTAAGCAGAGGCTGGCGAATAACACATTCAATGAAAGGCGTTGTTAGGCTGCCAAAAAACTACAGTCTCCTGAAATCTCATCATATATTTTTTCTTCCGACCTTCATGATACTTTCACGTAGTGAGCAGTGCACCAATCAAACTTGGATGCCCAAGTTTCGTTCTCCTAGGTTGAAGCATTCATTTGCAGGAACAGTTTGAATTTTTAGGTTTCACTCTGTTTTGTCCTATATTGACAGATGCAGTTCGAACTCTAAATCAAACACGGTTTGTGCTAGCTTCTTGATTCTACACAAAATACTGTAGTTCTACGATCCATCTCTAAGGTTTGTTTCCTCTTCATGTAGCCTAATGCGGGGACTGGCGAATAACACTTTTATTGAAAGGGGTTGCCAAACTTCAAAAACTAGAGTCTTCTGAAATCTCAACATATATTTTTTCATCCAATCTTCATGACACTTTCAAGTAATGATCAGTACACCACTCCCACTTGGATGCTCAAGTTTCATTCTCCTACGTTGAAGCATTCGTTTGCAGTAACAGTTTGAATTTTTAGGTTTCACTCTGTTTTCTCCTATATTGACAAATGTAGTTCAAACTCTAAATCATACACGGTTTGGGCTAGCTTCTTGAAACTTGACACAATAAAGTAGTTCTACATTCTATCCCTAAGGTTTGTTTCCTCTTGATGTAGCCTTCAGCACAGACTGGCGAATAACACTTTCAATGAAAGGCGTTGTTAGGCTGCCAAAAAACTAGAGTCTCCTGAAATCTCAACACATATTTTTTTTCCGACCTTAATGATACTTTCAAGTAATGAACACTACACCTATCAAACTTGGATGCCCAAGTTTCGTTCTCCTAGGTTGATGCATTCGTTTGCAGTAACAGTTTGAATTTCTAGGTTTCACTCTGTTTTCTCCTATATTGACAGATGCAGCTAGAACTCTAAATCAAACACGGTTTGTGCTAGCTTCTTGAAACTTGACACAATAAAGTAGTTCTACGTTCTATCTCTAGGGTTTGTTTCCTCTTGATGTAGCCTAATGCAGGGACTGGAGAATAACACTTATATTGAAAGGGGTTGCCAAACTTTCAAAAAACTAGAGTCTCCTGAAATCTCAACATATATTTTTTCATCCAATCTTCATGATACATTCAAGTAATGATCAGTACACCATTCCCACTTGGATGCCCAAGTTTTTTTCTTCTAGGTTGAAGCATTCGTTTGCAGGAACAGTTTGAATTTTTAGGTTTCACTCTGTTTTCTCCTATAGTGACAGATGCAGTTAGAACTTTAAATCAAACACGGTTTGTGCTAGCTACTTGAAACATGACACAATAAAGTAGTTCTACGTTCTATCCCTAAGGTTTGTTTCCTCTTGATGTAGCCTTAAGCAGAGACTGGCGAATAACACATTCAATGAAAGGCGTTGTTAGGCTGCCAAAAAACTACAGTCTCCTGAAATCTCATCATATATTTTTTCTTCCGACCTTCATGATACTTTCACGTAATGAGCAGTGCACCAATCAAACTTGGATGCCCAAGTTTCGTTCTCCTAGGTTGAAGCATTCATTTGCAGGAAGAGTTTGAATTTTTAGGTTTCACTCTGTTTTGTCCTATATTGACAGATGCAGTTCGAACTCTAAATCAAACACGGTTTGTGCTAGCTTCTTGAATCTTGACAAAATACTGTAGTTCTACGATCCATCTCTAAGGTTTGTTTCCTCTTCATGTAGCCTAATGCGGGGTCTGGCGAATAACACTTTTATTGAAACTGGTTGCCAAACTTCCAAAAACTAGAGTCTTCTGAAATCTCAGCATATATTTTTTCATCCAATCTTCATGACACTTTCAAGTAATGGTCAGTACACCACTCCCACTTGGATGCTAAGTTTCATTCTCCTACGTTGAAGCATTCGTTTGCAGTAACAGTTTGAATTTTTAGGTTTCACTCTGTTTTCTCCTATATTGACAAATGTAGTTCAAACTCTAAATCATACACGGTTTGGGCTAGCTTCTTGAAACTTGACACAATAAAGTAGTTCTACATTCTATCCCTAAGGTTTGTTTCCTCTTGATGTAGATTTCAGCACAGACTGGCGAATAACACTTTCAATGAAAGGCGTTGTTAGGCTGCCAAAAAACTAGAGTCTCCTGAAATCTCAACACATATTTTTTTTCCGACCTTAATGATACTTTCAAGTAATGAGCAGTACACCTATCAAACTTGGACGCCCAAGTTTCGTTCTCCGAGGTTGATGCATTCGTTTGCAGTAACAGTTTGAATTTCTAGGTTTCACTCTGTTTTCTCCTATATTGACAGATGCAGCTAGAACTCTAAATCAAACACGGTTTGTGCTAGCTTCTTGAAACTTGACACAATAAAGTAGTTCTACGTTCTATCTCTAGGGTTTGTTTCCTCTTGATGTAGCCTAATGCAGGGACTGGCGAATAACACTTATATTGAAAGGGGTTGCCAAACTTTCAAAAAACTAGAGTCTCCTGAAATCTCAACATATATTTTTTCATCCAATCTTCATGATACATTCAAGTAATGATCAGTACACCACTCCCACTTGGATGCTCAAGTTTCATTCTCCTACGTTGAAGCATTCGTTTGCAGGAACAGTTTGAATTTTTAGGTTTCACTGTGTTTTCTCCTATATTGACAGATGCAGTTAGAACTTTAAATCAAACACGGTTTGTGCTAGCTACTTGAAACAGGACACAATAAAGTAGTTCTACGTTCTATCCCTAAGGTTTGTTTCCTCTTGATGTAGCCTTAAGCAGAGACTGGCGAATAACACATTCAATGAAAGGCGTTGTTAGGCTGCCAAAAAACTACGGTCTCCTGAAATCTCATCATATATTTTTTCTTCCGACCTTCATGATACTTTCAAGTAATGAGCAGTGCACCAATCAAACTTGGATGCCCAAGTTTCGTTCTCCTAGGTTGAAGCATTCGTTTGCAGGAACAGTTTGAATATTTAGGTTTCACTCTGTTTTGTCCTATATTGACAGATGCAGTTCGAACTCTAAATCAAACACGGTTTGTGCTAGCTTCTTGAATCTTGGCAAAATACTGTAGTTCTACGATCTATCTCTAAGGTTTGTTTCCTCTTCATGTAGCCTAATGCGGGGACTGGCGAATAACACTTTTATTGAAAGGGGTTGCCAAACTTCCAAAAACTAGAGTCTTCTGAAATCTCAACATATATTTTTTCATCCAATCTTCATGACACTTTCGAGTAATGATCAGTACACCACTCCCACTTGGATGCTCAAGTTTCATTCTCCTACGTTGAAGCATTCGTTTGCAGTAACAGTTTGAATTTTTAGGTTTCACTCTGTTTTCTCCTATATTGACAGATGTAGTTCAAACTCTACATCATACACGGTTTGGGCTAGCTTCTTGAAACTTGACACAATAAAGTAGTTCTACGTTCTATCCCTAAGGTTTGTTTCCTCTTGATGTAGCCTTCAACACAGACTGGCGAATAACACTTTCAATGAAAGGCGTTGTTAGGCTGCCAAAAAACTAGAGTCTCCTGAAATCTCAACACATATTTTTTTTCCGACCTTAATGATACTTTCAAGTAATGAGCAGTACACCAATCAAACTTGGATGCCCAAGTTTCGTTCTCCTAGGTTGATGCATTCGTTTGCAGTAACAGTTTGAATTTCTAGGTTTCACTCTGTTTTCTCCTATATTGACAGATGCAGCTAGAACTCTAAATCAAACCCGGTTTGTGCTAGCTTCTTGAAACTTGACACAATAAAGTAGTTCTACGTTCTATCCCTATGGTTTGTTTCCTCTTGATGTAGCCTTAAGCAGAGACTGGCGAATAACACATTCAATGAAAGGCGTTGTTAGGCTGCCAAAAAACTACAGTCTCCTGAAATCTCATCATATATTTTTTCTTCCGACCTTCATGATACTTTCACTTAATGAGCAGTGCACCAATCAAACTTGGATGCCCAAGTTTCGTTCTCCTAGGTTGAAGCATTCATTTGCAGTAACAGTTTGAATTTCTAGGTTTCACTCTGTTTTCTCCTATATTGACAGATGCAGCTAGAACTCTAAATCAAACACGGTTTGTGCTAGCTTCTTGAAACTTGACACAATAAAGTAGTTCTACGTTCTATCTCTAGGGTTTGTTTCCTCTTGATGTAGCCTAATGCAGGGACTGGCGAATAACACTTATATTGAAAGGGGTTGCCAAACTTTCAAAAAACTAGAGTCTCCTGAAATCTCAACATATATTTTTTCATCCAATCTTCATGATACATTCAAGTAATGATCAGTACACCATTCCCACTTGGATGCCCAAGTTTTGTTCTTCTAGGTTGAAGCATTCGTTTGCAGGAACAGTTTGAATTTTTAGGTTTCACTCTGTTTTCTCCTATATTGACAGATGCAGTTAGAACTTTAAATCAAACACGGTTTGTGCTAGCTACTTGAAACATGACACAATAAAGTAGTTCTACGTTCTATCCCTAAGGTTTGTTTCCTCTTGATGTAGCCTTAAGCAGAGACTGGCGAATAACACATTCAATGAAAGGCGTTGTTAGGCTGCCAAAAAACTACGGTCTCCTGAAATCTCATCATATATTTTTTCTTCCGACCTTCATGATACTTTCAAGTAATGAGCAGTGCACCAATCAAACTTGGATGCCCAAGTTTCGTTCTCCTAGGTTGAAGCATTCGTTTGCAGGAACAGTTTGAATTTTTAGGTTTCACTCTGTTTTGTCCTATATTGACAGATGCAGTTCGAACTCTAAATCAAACACGGTTTGTGCTAGCTTCTTGAATCTTGGCAAAATACTGTAGTTCTACGATCTATCTCTAAGGTTTGTTTCCTCTTCATGTAGCCTAATGCGGGGACTGGTGAATAACACTTTTATTGAAAGGGGTTGCCAAACTTCCAAAAACTAGAGTCTTCTGAAATCTCAACATATATTTTTTCATCCAATCTTCATGACACTTTCGAGTAATGATCAGTACACCACTCCCACTTGGATGCTCAAGTTTCATTCTCCTACGTTGAAGCATTCGTTTGCAGTAACAGTTTGAATTTTTAGGTTTCACTCTGTTTTCTCCTATATTGACAGATGTAGTTCAAACTCTACATCATACACGGTTTGGGCTAGCTTCTTGAAACTTGACACAATAAAGTAGTTCTACGTTCTATCCCTAAGGTTTGTTTCCTCTTGATGTAGCCTTCAACACAGACTGGCGAATAACACTTTCAATGAAAGGCGTTGTTAGGCTGCCAAAAAACTAGAGTATCCTGAAATCTCAACACATATTTTTTTTCCGACCTTAATGATACTTTCAAGTAATGAGCAGTACACCAATCAAACTTGGATGCCCAAGTTTCGTTCTCCTAGGTTGATGCATTCGTTTGCAGTAACAGTTTGAATTTCTAGGTTTCACTCTGTTTTCTCCTATATTGACAGATGCAGCTAGAACTCTAAATCAAACCCGGTTTGTGCTAGCTTCTTGAAACTTGACACAATAAAGTAGTTCTACGTTCTATCCCTATGGTTTCTTTCCTCTTGATGTAGCCTTAAGCAGAGACTGGCGAATAACACATTCAATGAAAGGCGTTGTTAGGCTGCCAAAAAACTACAGTCTCCTGAAATCTCATCATATATTTTTTCTTCCGACCTTCATGATACTTTCACTTAATGAGCAGTGCACCAATCAAAGTTGGATGCCCAAGTTTCGTTCTCCTAGGTTGAAGCATTCATTTGCAGGAACAGTTTGAATTTTTAGGTTTCACTCTGTTTTGTCCTATATTGACAGATGCAGTTCGAACTCTAAATCAAACACGGTTTGTGCTAGCTTCTTGAATCTTGACAAAATACTGTAATTCTACGATCCATCTCTAAGGTTTGTTTCCTCTTCATGTAGCCTAATGCGGGGTCTGGCGAATAACACTTTTATTGAAAGGGGTTGCCAAACTTCCAAAAACTAGAGTCTTCTGAAATCTCAACATATATTTTTTCATCCAATCTTCATGACACTTTCAAGTAATGATCAGTACACCACTCCCACTTGGATGCTCAAGTTTCATTCTCCTACGTTGAAGCATTCGTTTGCAGTAACAGTTTGAATTTTTAGGTTTCACTCTGTTTTCTCCTATATTGACAAATGTAGTTCAAACTCTAAATCATACACGGTTTGGGCTAGCTTCTTGAAACTTGACACAATAAAGTAGTTCTACATTCTATCCCTAAGGTTTGTTTCCTCTTGATGTAGTCTTCAGCACAGACTGGCGAATAACACTTTCAATGAAAGGCGTTGTTAGGCTGCCAAAAAACTAGAGTCTCCTGAAATCTCAACACATATTTTTTTTCCGACCTTAATGATACTTTCAAGTAATGAGCAGTACACCTATCAAACTTGGATGCCCAAGTTTCGTTCTCCTAGGTTGATGCATTCGTTTGCAGTAACAGTTTGAATTTCTAGGTATCACTCTGTTTTCTCCTATATTGACAGATGCAGTTCGAACTCTAAATCAAACACGGTTTGTGCTAGCTTCTTGAATCTTGACAAAATACTGTAGTTCTACGATCTATCTCTAAGGTTTGTTTCCTCTTCATGTAGCCTAATGCGGGGACTGGCGAATAACACTTTTATTGAAAGGGGTTGCCAAACTTCCAAAAACTAGAGTCTTCTGAAATCTCAACATATATTTTTCCATCCAATCTTCATGACACTTTCGAGTAATGATCAGTACACCACTCCCACTTGGATTCTCAAGTTTCATTCTCCTACGTTGCAGCATTCGTTTCCAGTAACAGTTTGAATTTTTAGGTTTCACTCTGTTTTCTCCTATATTGACAAATGTAGTTCAAACTCTAAATCATACACGGTTTGGGCTAGCTTCTTGAAACTTGACACAATAAAGTAGTTCTACGTTCTATCCCTAAGGTTTGTTTCCTCTTGATGTAGCCTTCAGCACAGACTGGCGAATAACACTTTCAATGAAAGGCGTTGTTAGGCTGCCAAAAAACTAGAGTCTCCTGAAATCTCAACACATATTTTTTTTCCGACCTTAATGATACTTTCAAGTAATGAGCAGTACACCAATCAAACTTGGATGCCCAAGTTTCGTTCTACTAGGTTGATGCATTCGTTTGCAGTAACAGTTTGAATTTCTAGGTTTCACTCTGTTTTCTCCTATATTGACAGATGCAGCTAGAACTCTAAATCAAACCCGGTTTGTGCTAGCTTCTTGAAACTTGACACAATAAAGTAGTTCTACGTTCTATCTCTAAGGTTTGTTTCCTCTTGATGTAGCCTAATGCAGGGACTGGCGAATAACACTTATATTGAAAGGGGTTGCCAAACTTTCAAAAAACTAGAGTCTCCTGAAATCTCAACATATATTTTTTCATCCAATCTTCATGATACATTCAAGTAATGATCAGTACACCATTCCCACTTGGATGCCCAAGTTTTGTTCTTCTAGGTTGAAGCATTCGTTTGCAGGAACAGTTTGAATTTTTAGGTTTCACTCTGTTTTCTCCTATATTGACAGATGCAGTTAGAACTTTAAATCAAACACGGTTTGTGCTAGCTACTTGAAACATGACACAATAAAGTAGTTCTACGTTCTATCCCTAAGGTTTGTTTCCTCTTGATGTAGCCTTAAGCAGAGACTGGCGAATAACACATTCAATGAAAGGCGTTGTTAGGCTGCCAAAAAACTACAGTCTCCTGAAATCTCATCATATATTTTTTCTTCCGACCTTCATGATACTTTCACGTAATGAGCAGTGCACCAATCAAACTTGGATGCCCAAGTTTCGTTCTCCTAGGTGAAGCATTCGTTTGCAGGAACAGTTTGAATTTTTAGGTTTCACTCTGTTTTGTCCTATATTGACAGATGCAGTTCGAACTCTAAATCAAACACGGTTTGTGCTAGCTTCTTGAAACTTGACAAAATACTGTAGTTCTACGTTCCATCTCTAAGGTTTGTTTCCTCTTGATGTAGCCTAATGCAGGGACTGGCGAATAACACTTTTATTGAAAGGGGTTGCCAAACTTCCAAAAACTAGAGTCTTCTGAAATATCAACATATATTTTTTTTATCCAATGTTCATGATACTATCGAGTAATTATCAGTACACCAATCCCACTTGGATGCTCTAGTTTCATTCTCCTACGTTGAAGCATTCGTTTGCAGTAACAGTTTGAATTTTTAGGTTTCACTCTGTTTTCTCCTATATTGACAGATGCAGTTAGAACTTTAAATCAAACACGGTTTGTGCTAGCTACTTGAAACATGACACTATAAAGTAGTTCTACGTTCTATCCCTAAGGTTTGTTTCCTCTTGATGTAGCCTTAAGCAGAGACTGGCGAATAACACATTCAATGAAAGGCGTTGTTAGGCTGCCAAAAAACTACAGTCTCCTGAAATCTCATCATATATTTTTTCTTCCGACCTTCATGATACTTTCACGTAATGAGCAGTGCACCAATCAAACTTGGATGCCCAAGTTTCGTTCTCCTAGGTTGAAGCATTCGTTTGCAGGAACAGTTTGAATTTTTAGGTTTCACTCTGTTTTGTCCTATATTGACAGATGCAGTTCGAACTCTAAATCAAACACGGTTTGTGCTAGCTTCTTGAATCTTGACAAAATACTGTAGTTCTACGATCTATCTCTAAGGTTTGTTTCCTCTTCATGTAGCCTAATGCGGGGACTGGCGAATAACACTTTTATTGAAAGGGGTTGCCAAACTTCCAAAAACTAGAGTCTTCTGAAATCTCAACATATATTTTTTCATCCATCTTCATGACACTTTCAAGTAATGATCAGTACACCACTCCCACTTGGATGCTCAAGTTTCATTCTCCTACGTTGAAGCATTCGTTTGCAGTAACAGTTTGAATTTTTAGGTTTCACTCTGTTTTCTCCTATATTGACAAATGTAGTTCAAACTCTAAATCATACACGGTTTGGGCTAGCTTCTTGAAACTTGACACAATAAAGTAGTTCTACATTCTATCCCTAAGGTTTGTTTCCCTTGATGTAGCCTTCACCACAGACTGGCGAATAACACTTTCATGAAAGGCGTTGTTAGGCTGCCAAAAACTAGAGTCTCCTGAAATCTCAACACATATTTTTTTTCCGACCTTAATGATACTTTCAAGTAATGAGCAGTACACCAATCAAACTTGGATGCCCAAGTTTCGTTCTCCTAGGTTGATGCATTCGTTTGCAGGAACAGTTTGAATTTTTAGGTTTCACTCTGTTTTCTCCTATATTGACAGATGCAGTTAGAACTTTAAATCAAACACGGTTTCTGCTAGCTACTTGAAACATGACACAATAAAGTAGTTCTACGTTCTATCCCTAAGGTTTGTTTCTCTTGATGTAGCCTTAAGCAGAGACTGGCGAATAAACACATTCAATGAAAGGCGTTGTTAGGCTGCCAAAAACTACAGTCTCCTGAAATCTCATCATATATTTTTTCTTCCGACCTTCATGATACTTTCAAGTAATGAGCAGTGCACCAATCAAACTTGAATGCCCAAGTTTCGTTCTCCTAGGTGAAGCATTCGTTTGCAGGAACAGTTTGAATTTTTAGGTTTCACTCTGTTTTGTCCTATATTGACAGATGCAGTTCGAACTCTAAATCAAACACGGTTTGTGCTAGCTTCTTGATTCTACACAAAATACTGTAGTTCTACGATCCATCTCTAAGGTTTGTTTCCTCTTCATGTAGCCTAATGCGGGGACTGGCGAATAACACTTTTATTGAAAGGGGTTGCCAAACTTCCAAAAACTAGAGTCTTCTGAAATCTCAACATATATTTTTTCATCCAATCTTCATGACACTTTCAAGTAATGATCAGTACACCACTCCCACTTGGATGCTCAAGTTTCATTCTCCTACGTTGAAGCATTCGTTTGCAGTAACAGTTTGAATTTTTAGGTTTCACTCTGTTTTCTCCTATATTGACAAATGTAGTTCAAACTCTAAATCATACACGGTTTGGGCTAGCTTCTTGAAACTTGACACAATAAAGTAGTTCTACATTCTATCCCTAAGGTTTGTTTCCTCTTGATGTAGCCTTCAGCACAGAGTGGCGAATAACACTTTCAATGAAAGGCGTTGTTAGGCTGCCAAAAAACTAGAGTCTCCTGAAATCTCAACACATATTTTTTTTCCGACCTTAATGATACTTTCAAGTAATGAACACTACACCTATCAAACTTGGATGCCCAAGTTTCGTTCTCCTAGGTTGATGCATTCGTTTGCAGTAACAGTTTGAATTTCTAGGTTTCACTCTGTTTTCTCCTATATTGACAGATGCAGCTAGAACTCTAAATCAAACACGGTTTGTGCTAGCTTCTTGAAACTTGACACAATAAAGTAGTTCTACGTTCTATCTCTAGGGTTTGTTTCCTCTTGATGTAGCCTAATGCAGGGACTGGAGAATAACACTTATATTGAAAGGGGTTGCCAAACTTTCAAAAAACTAGAGTCTCCTGAAATCTCAACATATATTTTTTCATCCAATCTTCATGATACATTCAAGTAATGATCAGTACACCATTCCCACTTGGATGCCCAAGTTTTTTTCTTCTAGGTTGAAGCATTCGTTTGCAGGAACAGTTTGAATTTTTAGGTTTCACTCTGTTTTCTCCTATAGTGACAGATGCAGTTAGAACTTTAAATCAAACACGGTTTGTGCTAGCTACTTGAAACATGACACAATAAAGTAGTTCTACGTTCTATCCCTAAGGTTTGTTTCCTCTTGATGTAGCCTTAAGCAGAGACTGGCGAATAACACATTCAATGAAAGGCGTTGTTAGGCTGCCAAAAAACTACAGTCTCCTGAAATCTCATCATATATTTTTTCTTCCGACCTTCATGATACTTTCACGTAATGAGCAGTGCACCAATCAAACTTGGATGCCCAAGTTTCGTTCTCCTAGGTTGAAGCATTCATTTGCAGGAAGAGTTTGAATTTTTAGGTTTCACTCTGTTTTGTCCTATATTGACAGATGCAGTTCGAACTCTAAATCAAACACGGTTTGTGCTAGCTTCTTGAATCTTGACAAAATACTGTAGTTCTACGATCCATCTCTAAGGTTTGTTTCCTCTTCATGTAGCCTAATGCGGGGTCTGGCGAATAACACTTTTATTGAAACTGGTTGCCAAACTTCCAAAAACTAGAGTCTTCTGAAATCTCAGCATATATTTTTTCATCCAATCTTCATGACACTTTCAAGTAATGGTCAGTACACCACTCCCACTTGGATGCTAAGTTTCATTCTCCTACGTTGAAGCATTCGTTTGCAGTAACAGTTTGAATTTTTAGGTTTCACTCTGTTTTCTCCTATATTGACAAATGTAGTTCAAACTCTAAATCATACACGGTTTGGGCTAGCTTCTTGAAACTTGACACAATAAAGTAGTTCTACATTCTATCCCTAAGGTTTGTTTCCTCTTGATGTAGATTTCAGCACAGACTGGCGAATAACACTTTCAATGAAAGGCGTTGTTAGGCTGCCAAAAAACTAGAGTCTCCTGAAATCTCAACACATATTTTTTTTCCGACCTTAATGATACTTTCAAGTAATGAGCAGTACACCTATCAAACTTGGATGCCCAAGTTTCGTTCTCCGAGGTTGATGCATTCGTTTGCAATAACAGTTTGAATTTCTAGGTTTCACTCTGTTTTCTCCTATATTGACAGATGCAGCTAGAACTCTAAATCAAACACGGTTTGTGCTAGCTTCTTGAAACTTGACACAATAAAGTAGTTCTACGTTCTATCTCTAGGGTTTGTTTCCTCTTGATGTAGCCTAATGCAGGGACTGGAGAATAACACTTATATTGAAAGGGGTTGCCAATCTTTCAAAAAACTAGAGTCTCCTGAAATCTCAACATATATTTTTTCATCCAATCTTCATGATACATTCAAGTAATGATCAGTACACCATTCTCACTTGGATGCCCAAGTTTTTTTCTTCTAGGTTGAAGCATTCGTTTGCAGGAACAGTTTGAATTTTTAGGTTTCACTCTGTTTTCTCCTATATTGACAGATGCCGTTAGAACTTTAAATCAAACACGGTTTGTGCTAGCTACTTGAAACATGACACAATAAAGTAGTTCTACGTTCTATCCCTAAGGTTTGTTTCCTCTTGATGTAGCCTTAAGCAGAGACTGGCGAATAACACATTCAATGAAAGGCGTTGTTAGGCTGCCAAAAAACTACAGTCTCCTGAAATCTCATCATATATTTTTTCTTCCGACCTTCATGATACTTTCACGTAATGAGCAGTGCACCAATCAAACTTGGATGCCCAAGTTTCGTTCTCCTAGGTTGAAGCATTCATTTGCAGGAAGAGTTTGAATTTTTAGGTTTCACTCTGTTTTGTCCTATATTGACAGATTCAGTTCGAACTCTAAATCAAACACGGTTTGTGCTAGCTTCTTGAATCTTGACAAAATACTGTAGTTCTATGATCCATCTCTAAGGTTTGTTTCCTCTTCATGTAGCCTAATGCGGGGTCTGGCGAATAACACTTTTATTGAAACTGGTTGCCAAACTTCCAAAAACTAGAGTCTTCTGAAATCTCAACATATATTTTTTCATCCAATCTTCATGACACTTTCAAGTAATGATCAGTACACCACTCCCACTTGGATGCTCAAGTTTCATTCTCCTACGTTGAAGCATTCGTTTGCAGTAACAGTTTGAATTTTTAGGTTTCACTCTGTTTTCTCCTATATTGACAAATGTAGTTCAAACTCTAAATCATACACGGTTTGGGCTAGCTTCTTGAAACTTGACACAATAAAGTAGTTCTACATTCTATCCCTAAGGTTTGTTTCCTCTTGATGTAGATTTCAGCACAGACTGGCGAATAACACTTTCAATGAAAGGCGTTGTTAGGCTGCCAAAAAACTAGAGTCTCCTGAAATCTCAACACATATTTTTTTTCCGACCTTAATGATACTTTCAAGTAATGAGCAGTACACCTATCAAACTTGGATGCCCAAGTTTCGTTCTCCTAGGTTGATGCATTCGTTTGCAGTAACAGTTTGAATTTCTAGGTTTCACTCTGTTTTCTCCTATATTGACAGATGCAGCTAGAACTCTAAATCAAACACGGTTTGTGCTAGCTTCTTGAAACTTGACACAATAAAGTAGTTCTACGTTCTATCTCTAGGGTTTGTTTCCTCTTGATGTAGCCTAATGCAGGGACTGGCGAATAACACTTATATTGAAAGGGGTTGCCAAACTTTCAAAAAACTAGAGTCTCCTGAAATCTCAACATATATTTTTTCATCCAATCTTCATGATACATTCAAGTAATAATCAGTACACCATTCCCACTTGGATGCCCAAGGTTTGTTCTTCTAGGTTGAAGCATTCGTTTGCAGGAACAGTTTGAATTTTTAGGTTTCACTCTGTTTTCTCCTATATTGACAGATGCAGTTAGAACTTTAAATCAAACACGGTTTGTGCTAGCTACTTGAAACAGGACACAATAAAGTAGTTCTACGTTCTATCCCTAAGGTTTGTTTCCTCTTGATGTAGCCTTAAGCAGAGACTGGCGAATAACACATTCAATGAAAGGCGTTGTTAGGCTGCCAAAAAACTACGGTCTCCTGAAATCTCATCATATATTTTTTCTTCCGACCTTCATGATACTTTCAAGTAATGAGCAGTGCACCAATCAAACTTGGATGCCCAAGTTTCGTTCTCCTAGGTTGAAGCATTCGTTTGCAGGAACAGTTTGAATTTTTAGGTTTCACTCTGTTTTGTCCTATATTGACAGATGCAGTTCGAACTCTAAATCAAACACGGTTTGTGCTAGCTTCTTGAATCTTGGCAAAATACTGTAGTTCTACGATCTGTCTCTAAGGTTTGTTTCCTCTTCATGTAGCCTAATGCGGGGACTGGCGAATAACACTTTTATTGAAAGGGGTTGCCAAACTTCCAAAAACTAGAGTCTTCTGAAATCTCAACATATATTTTTTCATCCAATCTTCATGACACTTTCGAGTAATGATCAGTACACCACTCCCACTTGGATGCTCAAGTTTCATTCTCCTACGTTGAAGCATTCGTTTGCAGTAACAGTTTGAATTTTTAGGTTTCACTCTGTTTTCTCCTATATTGACAGATGTAGTTCAAACTCTACATCATACACGGTTTGGGCTAGCTTCTTGAAACTTGACACAATAAAGTAGTTCTACGTTCTATCCCTAAGGTTTGTTTCCTCTTGATGTAGCCTTCAACACAGACTGGCGAATAACACTTTCAATGAAAGGCGTTGTTAGGCTGCCAAAAAACTAGAGTCTCCTGAAATCTCAACACATATTTTTTTTCCGACCTTAATGATACTTTCAAGTAATGAGCAGTACACCAATCAAACTTGGATGCCCAAGTTTCGTTCTCCTAGGTTGATGCATTCGTTTGCAGTAACAGTTTGAATTTCTAGGTTTCACTCTGTTTTCTCCTATATTGACAGATGCAGCTAGAACTCTAAATCAAACCCGGTTTGTGCTAGCTTCTTGAAACTTGACACAATAAAGTAGTTCTACGTTCTATCCCTATGGTTTGTTTCCTCTTGATGTAGCCTTAAGCAGAGACTGGCGAATAACACATTCAATGAAAGGCGTTGTTAGGCTGCCAAAAAACTACAGTCTCCTGAAATCTCATCATATATTTTTTCTTCCGACCTTCATGATACTTTCACTTAATGAGCAGTGCACCAATCAAACTTGGATGCCCAAGTTTCGTTCTCCTAGGTTGAAGCATTCATTTGCAGTAACAGTTTGAATTTCTAGGTTTCACTCTGTTTTCTCCTATATTGACAGATGCAGCTAGAACTCTAAATCAAACACGGTTTGTGCTAGCTTCTTGAAACTTGACACAATAAAGTAGTTCTACGTTCTATCTCTAGGGTTTGTTTCCTCTTGATGTAGCCTAATGCAGGGACTGGCGAATAACACTTATATTGAAAGGGGTTGCCAAACTTTCAAAAAACTAGAGTCTCCTGAAATCTCAACATATATTTTTTCATCCAATCTTCATGATACATTCAAGTAATGATCAGTACACCATTCCCACTTGGATGCCCAAGTTTTGTTCTTCTAGGTTGAAGCATTCGTTTGCAGGAACAGTTTGAATTTTTAGGTTTCACTCTGTTTTCTCCTATATTGACAGATGCAGTTAGAACTTTAAATCAAACACGGTTTGTGCTAGCTACTTGAAACAGGACACAATAAAGTAGTTCTACGTTCTATCCCTAAGGTTTGTTTCCTCTTGATGTAGCCTTAAGCAGAGACTGGCGAATAACACATTCAATGAAAGGCGTTGTTAGGCTGCCAAAAACTACGGTCTCCTGAAATCTCATCATATATTTTTTCTTCCGACCTTCATGATACTTTCAAGTAATGAGCAGTGCACCAATCAAACTTGGATGCCCAAGTTTCGTTCTCCTAGGTTGAAGCATTCGTTTGCAGGAACAGTTTGAATTTTTAGGTTTCACTCTGTTTTGTCCTATATTGACAGATGCAGTTCGAACTCTAAATCAAACACGGTTTGTGCTAGCTTCTTGAATCTTGGCAAAATACTGTAGTTCTACGATCTATCTCTAAGGTTTGTTTCCTCTTCATGTAGCCTAATGCGGGGACTGGCGAATAACACTTTTATTGAAAGGGGTTGCCAAACTTCCAAAAACTAGAGTCTTCTGAAATCTCAACATATATTTTTTCATCCAATCTTCATGACACTTTCGAGTAATGATCAGTACACCACTCCCACTTGGATGCTCAAGTTTCATTCTCCTACGTTGAAGCATTCGTTTGCAGTAACAGTTTGAATTTTTAGGTTTCACTCTGTTTTCTCCTATATTGACAGATGTAGTTCAAACTCTACATCATACACGGTTTGGGCTAGCTTCTTGAAACTTGACACAATAAAGTAGTTCTACGTTCTATCCCTAAGGTTTGTTTCCTCTTGATGTAGCCTTCAACACAGACTGGCGAATAACACTTTCAATGAAAGGCGTTGTTAGGCTGCCAAAAAACTAGAGTCTCCTGAAATCTCAACACATATTTTTTTTCCGACCTTAATGATACTTTCAAGTAATGAGCAGTACACCAATCAAACTTGGATGCCCAAGTTTCGTTCTCCTAGGTTGATGCATTCGTTTGCAGTAACAGTTTGAATTTCTAGGTTTCACTCTGTTTTCTCCTATATTGACAGATGCAGCTAGAACTCTAAATCAAACCCGGTTTGTGCTAGCTTCTTGAAACTTGACACAATAAAGTAGTTCTACGTTCTATCCCTATGGTTTCTTTCCTCTTGATGTAGCCTTAAGCAGAGACTGGCGAATAACACATTCAATGAAAGGCGTTGTTAGGCTGCCAAAAAACTACAGTCTCCTGAAATCTCATCATATATTTTTTCTTCCGACCTTCATGATACTTTCACTTAATGAGCAGTGCACCAATCAAACTTGGATGCCCAAGTTTCGTTCTCCTAGGTTGAAGCATTCATTTGCAGGAACAGTTTGAATTTTTAGGTTTCACTCTGTTTTGTCCTATATTGACAGATGCAGTTCGAACTCTAAATCAAACACGGTTTGTGCTAGCTTCTTGAATCTTGACAAAATACTGTAATTCTACGATACATCTCTAAGGTTTGTTTCCTCTTCATGTAGCCTAATGCGGGGTCTGGCGAATAACACTTTTATTGAAAGGGGTTGCCAAACTTCCAAAAACTAGAGTCTTCTGAAATCTCAACATATATTTTTTCATCCAATCTTCATGACACTTTCAAGTAATGATCAGTACACCACTCCCACTTGGATGCTCAAGTTTCATTCTCCTACGTTGAAGCATTCGTTTGCAGTAACAGTTTGAATTTTTAGGTTTCACTCTGTTTTCTCCTATATTGACAAATGTAGTTCAAACTCTAAATCATACACGGTTTGGGCTAGCTTCTTGAAACTTGACACAATAAAGTAGTTCTACATTCTATCCCTAAGGTTTGTTTCCTCTTGATGTAGTCTTCAGCACAGACTGGCGAATAACACTTTCAATGAAAGGCGTTGTTAGGCTGCCAAAAAACTAGAGTCTCCTGAAATCTCAACACATATTTTTTTTCCGACCTTAATGATACTTTCAAGTAATGAGCAGTACACCTATCAAACTTGGATGCCCAAGTTTCGTTCTCCTAGGTTGATGCATTCGTTTGCAGTAACAGTTTGAATTTCTAGGTATCACTCTGTTTTCTCCTATATTGACAGATGCAGTTCGAACTCTAAATCAAACACGGTTTGTGCTAGCTTCTTGAATCTTGACAAAATACTGTAGTTCTACGATCTATCTCTAAGGTTTGTTTCCTCTTCATGTAGCCTAATGCGGGGACTGGCGAATAACACTTTTATTGAAAGGGGTTGCCAAACTTCCAAAAACTAGAGTCTTCTGAAATCTCAACATATATTTTTCCATCCAATCTTCATGACACTTTCGAGTAATGATCAGTACACCACTCCCACTTGGATTCTCAAGTTTCATTCTCCTACGTTGCAGCATTCGTTTCCAGTAACAGTTTGAATTTTTAGGTTTCACTCTGTTTTCTCCTATATTGACAAATGTAGTTCAAACTCTAAATCATACACGGTTTGGGCTAGCTTCTTGAAACTTGACACAATAAAGTAGTTCTACGTTCTATCCCTAAGGTTTGTTTCCTCTTGATGTAGCCTTCAGCACAGACTGGCGAATAACACTTTCAATGAAAGGCGTTGTTAGGCTGCCAAAAAACTAGAGTCTCCTGAAATCTCAACACATATTTTTTTTCCGACCTTAATGATACTTTCAAGTAATGAGCAGTACACCAATCAAACTTGGATGCCCAAGTTTCGTTCTCCTAGGTTGATGCATTCGTTTGCAGTAACAGTTTGAATTTCTAGGTTTCACTCTGTTTTCTCCTATATTGACAGATGCAGCTAGAACTCTAAATCAAACCCGGTTTGTGCTAGCTTCTTGAAACTTGACACAATAAAGTAGTTCTACGTTCTATCCCTATGGTTTCTTTCCTCTTGATGTAGCCTTAAGCAGAGACTGGCGAATAACACATTCAATGAAAGGCGTTGTTAGGCTGCCAAAAAACTACAGTCTCCTGAAATCTCATCATATATTTTTTCTTCCGACCTTCATGATACTTTCACTTAATGAGCAGTGCACCAATCAAACTTGGATGCCCAAGTTTCGTTCTCCTAGGTTGAAGCATTCATTTGCAGGAACAGTTTGAATTTTTAGGTTTCACTCTGTTTTGTCCTATATTGACAGATGCAGTTCGAACTCTAAATCAAACACGGTTTGTGCTAGCTTCTTGAATCTTGACAAAATACTGTAATTCTACGATCCATCTCTAAGGTTTGTTTCCTCTTCATGTAGCCTAATGCGGGGTCTGGCGAATAACACTTTTATTGAAAGGGGTTGCCAAACTTCCAAAAACTAGAGTCTTCTGAAATCTCAACATATATTTTTTCATCCAATCTTCATGACACTTTCAAGTAATGATCAGTACACCACTCCCACTTGGATGCTCAAGTTTCATTCTCCTACGTTGAAGCATTCGTTTGCAGTAACAGTTTGAATTTTTAGGTTTCACTCTGTTTTCTCCTATATTGACAAATGTAGTTCAAACTCTAAATCATACACGGTTTGGGCTAGCTTCTTGAAACTTGACACAATAAAGTAGTTCTACATTCTATCCCTAAGGTTTGTTTCCTCTTGATGTAGTCTTCAGCACAGACTGGCGAATAACACTTTCAATGAAAGGCGTTGTTAGGCTGCCAAAAAACTAGAGTCTCCTGAAATCTCAACACATATTTTTTTTCCGACCTTAATGATACTTTCAAGTAATGAGCAGTACACCTATCAAACTTGGATGCCCAAGTTTCGTTCTCCTAGGTTGATGCATTCGTTTGCAGTAACAGTTTGAATTTCTAGGTATCACTCTGTTTTCTCCTATATTGACAGATGCAGTTCGAACTCTAAATCAAACACGGTTTGTGCTAGCTTCTTGAATCTTGACAAAATACTGTAGTTCTACGATCTATCTCTAAGGTTTGTTTCCTCTTCATGTAGCCTAATGCGGGGACTGGCGAATAACACTTTTATTGAAAGGGGTTGCCAAACTTCCAAAAACTAGAGTCTTCTGAAATCTCAACATATATTTTTCCATCCAATCTTCATGACACTTTCGAGTAATGATCAGTACACCACTCCCACTTGGATTCTCAAGTTTCATTCTCCTACGTTGCAGCATTCGTTTCCAGTAACAGTTTGAATTTTTAGGTTTCACTCTGTTTTCTCCTATATTGACAAATGTAGTTCAAACTCTAAATCATACACGGTTTGGGCTAGCTTCTTGAAACTTGACACAATAAAGTAGTTCTACGTTCTATCCCTAAGGTTTGTTTCCTCTTGATGTAGCCTTCAGCACAGACTGGCGAATAACACTTTCAATGAAAGGCGTTGTTAGGCTGCCAAAAAACTAGAGTCTCCTGAAATCTCAACACATATTTTTTTTCCGACCTTAATGATACTTTCAAGTAATGAGCAGTACACCAATCAAACTTGGATGCCCAAGTTTCGTTCTACTAGGTTGATGCATTCGTTTGCAGTAACAGTTTGAATTTCTAGGTTTCACTCTGTTTTCTCCTATATTGACAGATGCAGCTAGAACTCTAAATCAAACCCGGTTTGTGCTAGCTTCTTGAAACTTGACACAATAAAGTAGTTCTACGTTCTATCTCTAAGGTTTGTTTCCTCTTGATGTAGCCTAATGCAGGGACTGGCGAATAACACTTATATTGAAAGGGGTTGCCAAACTTTCAAAAAACTAGAGTCTCCTGAAATCTCAACATATATTTTTTCATCCAAACTTCATGATACATTCAAGTAATGATCAGTACACCATTCCCACTTGGATGCCCAAGTTTTGTTCTTCTAGGTTGAAGCATTCGTTTGCAGGAACAGTTTGAATTTTTAGGTTTCACTCTGTTTTCTCCTATATTGACAGATGCAGTTAGAACTTTAAATCAAACACGGTTTGTGCTAGCTACTTGAAACATGACACAATAAAGTAGTTCTACGTTCTATCCCTAAGGTTTGTTTCCTCTTGATGTAGCCTTAAGCAGAGACTGGCGAATAACACATTCAATGAAAGGCGTTGTTAGGCTGCCAAAAAACTACAGTCTCCTGAAATCTCATCATATATTTTTTCTTCCGAGATTCATGATACTTTCACGTAATGAGCAGTGCACCAATCAAACTTGGATGCCCAAGTTTCGTTCTCCTAGGTGAAGCATTCGTTTGCAGGAACAGTTTGAATTTTTAGGTTTCACTCTGTTTTGTCCTATATTGACAGATGCAGTTCGAACTCTAAATCAAACACGGTTTGTGCTAGCTTCTTGAAACTTGACAAAATACTGTAGTGCTACGTTCCATCTCTAAGGTTTGTTTCCTCTTGATGTTGCCTAATGCAGGGACTGGCGAATAACACTTCTATTGAAAGGGGTTGCCAAACTTCCAAAAACTAGAGTCTTCTCAAATATCAACATATATTTTTTTTATCCAATGTTCATGATACTATCGAGTAATGATCAGTACACCAATCCCACTTGGATGCTCAATTTTCGTTCTTCTACGTTGAAGCATTCGTTTGCAGGAACAGTTTGAATTTTTAGGTTTCACTCTGTTTTCTCCTATATTGACAGATGCAGTTAGAACTTTAAATCAAACACGGTTTGTGCTAGCTACTTGAAACATGACACTATAAAGTAGTTCTACGTTCTATCCCTAAGGTTTGTTTCCTCTTGATGTAGCCTTAAGCAGAGACTGGCGAATAACACATTCAATGAAAGGCGTTGTTAGCCTGCCAAAAAACTACAGTCTCCTGAAATCTCATATATTTTTTCTTCCGACCTTCATGATACTTTCACGTAATGAGCAGTGCACCAATCAAACTTGGATGCCCAAGTTTCGTTCTCCTAGGTTGAAGCATTCGTTTGCAGGAACAGTTTGAATTTTTAGGTTTCACTCTGTTTTGTCCTATATTGACAGATGCAGTTTGAACTCTAAATCAAACACGGTTTGTGGTAGCTTCTTGAAACTTGAGAAAATACTATAGTTCTATGTTCTATCTCTAAGGTTTGTTTCCTCTTGATGTAGCCTAATGCGGGGACTGGCGAATAACACTTTTATTGAAAGGGGTTGCCAAACTTCCAAAAACTAGAGTCTTCTGAAATATCAACATATATTTTTTCATCCAATCTTCATGACACTTTCAAGTAATGATCAGTACACCACTCCCACTTGGATGCTCAAGTTTCATTCTCCTACGTTGAAGCATTCGTTTGCAGTAACAGTTTGAATTTTTAGGTTTCACTCTGTTTTCTCCTATATTGACAAATGTAGTTCAAACTCTAAATCATACACGGTTTGGGCTAGCTTCTTGAAACTTGACACAATAAAGTAGTTCTACATTCTATCCCTAAGGTTTGTTTCCTCTTGATGTAGCCTTCAGCACAGAGTGGCGAATAACACTTTCAATGAAAGGCGTGGTTAGGCTGCCAAAAAACTAGAGTCTCCTGAAATCTCAACACATATTTTTTTTCCGACCTTAATGATACTTTCAAGTAATGAGCAGTACACCAATCAAACTTGGATGCCCAAGTTTCGTTCTACTAGGTTGAAGCATTCGTTTGCAGGAACAGTTTGAATTTTTAGGTTTCACTCTGTTTTGTCCTATACTGACAGATGCAGTTCGAACTCTAAATCAAACACGGTTTGTGCTAGCTTCTTGAAACTTGAGAAAATACTGTAGTTCTACGTTCTATCTCTAAGGTTTGTTTTTTCTTGATGTAGCCTAATGCGGGGACTGGCGAATAACACTTTTATTGAAAGGGGTTGCCAAACTTCCAAAAACTAGAGTCTTCTGAAATATCATCATATATTTTTTTATCCAATGTTCATGATACTATCGAGTAATGATCAGTACACCAATCCCACTTGGATGCTCAAGTTTCATTCTCCTACGTTGAAGCATTCGTTTGCAGTAACAGTTTGAATTTTTAGGTTTCACTCTGTTTTCTCTATATTGACAGATGCAGTTAGAACTTTAAATCAAACACGGTTTGTGCTAGCTACTTGAAACATGACACAATAAAGTAGTTCTACGTTCTATCCCTAAGGTTTGTTTCCTCTTGATGTAGCCTTCAGCAGAGACTGGCGAATAACACATTCAATGAAAGGCGTTGTTAGGCTGCCAAAAAACTACAGTCTCCTGAAATCTCATCATATATTTTTTCTTCCGACCTTCATGATACTTTCACGTAATGAGCAGTGCACCAATCAAACTTGGATGCCCAAGTTTCGTTCTCCTAGGTTGAAGCATTCGTTTGCAGGAACAGTTTGAATTTTTAGGTTTCACTCTGTTTTGTCCTATATTGACAGATGCAGTTTGAACTCTAAATCAAACACGGTTTGTGCTAGCTTCTTGAATCTTGACAAAATACTGTAGTTCTACGATCTATCTCTAAGGTTTGTTTCCTCTTGATGTAGCCTAATGCGGGGACTGGCGAATAACACTTTTATTGAAAGGGGTTGCCAAACTTCCAAAAACTAGAGTCTTCTGAAATCTCAACATATATTTTTTCATCCCATCTTCATGACACTTTCAAGTAACGATCAGTACACCACTCCCACTAGGATGCTCAAGTTTCATTCTCCTACGTTGAAGCATTCGTTTGCAGTAACAGTTTGAATTTTTAGGTTTCACTCTGTTTTCTCCTATATTGACAAATGTAGTTCAAACTCTAAATCATACACGGTTTGGGCTAGCTTCTTGAAACTTGACACAATAAAGTAGTTCTACGTTCTATCCCTAAGGTTTGTTTCCTCTTGATGTAGCCTTCAGCACAGACTGGCGAATAGCACTTTCAATGAAAGGCGTTGTTAGGCTGCCAAAAAACTAGAGTCTCCTGAAATCTCAACACATATTTTTTTCCGACCTTAATGATACTTTCAAGTAATGAGCAGTACACCTATCAAACTTTGATGCCCAAGTTTCGTTCTCCTAGGTTGATGCATTCATTTGCAGTAACAGTTTGAATTTCTAGGTTTCACTCTGTTTTCTCCTATATTGACAGATGCAGCTAGAACTCTAAATCAAACACGGTTTGTGCTAGCTTCTTGAAACTTGACAAAATAAAGTAGTTCTACGTTCTATCTCTAAGGTTTGTTTCCTCTTGATGTAGCCTAATGCAGGGACTGGCGAATAACACTTATATTGAAAGGGGTTGCCAAACTTTCAAAAAACTAGAGTCTCCTGAAATCTCAACATATATTTTTTCATCCAATCTTCATGACACTTTCAAGTAATGATCAGTACACCACTCCCACTTGGATGCTCAAGTTTCATTCTCCTACGTTGAAGCATTCGTTTGCAGTAACAGTTTGAATTTTTAGGTTTCACTCTGTTTTCTCCTATATTGACAGATGCAGTTAGAACTTTAAATCAAACACGGTTTGTGCTAGCTACTTGAAACATGACACAATAAAGTAGTTCTACGTTCTATCCCTAAGGTTTGTTTCCTCTTGATGTAGCCTTAAGCAGAGACTGGCGAATAACACATTCAATGAAAGGCGTTGTTAGGCTGCCAAAAAACTACAGTCTCCTGAAATCTCATCATATATTTTTTCTTCCGAGATTCATGATACTTTCACGTAATGAGCAGTGCACCAATCAAACTTGGATGCCCAAGTTTCGTTCTCCTAGGTGAAGCATTCGTTTGCAGGAACAGTTTGAATTTTTAGGTTTCACTCTGTTTTGTCCTATATTGACAGATGCAGTTCGAACTCTAAATCAAACACGGTTTGTGCTAGCTTCTTGAAACTTGACAAAATACTGTAGTGCTACGTTCCATCTCTAAGGTTTGTTTCCTCTTGATGTTGCCTAATGCAGGGACTGGCGAATAACACTTTTATTGAAAGGGGTTGCCAAACTTCCAAAAACTAGAGTCTTCTGAAATATCAACATATATTTTTTTTATCCAATGTTCATGATACTATCGAGTAATGATCAGTACACCAATCCCACTTGGATGCTCAATTTTCGTTCTTCTACGTTGAAGCATTCGTTTGCAGGAACAGTTTGAATTTTTAGGTTTCACTCTGTTTTCTCCTATATTGACAGATGCAGTTAGAACTTTAAATCAAACACGGTTTGTGCTAGATACTTGAAACATGACACAATAAAGTAGTTCTACGTTCTATCCCTAAGGTTTGTTTCCTCTTGATGTAGCCTTAAGCAGAGACTGGCGAATAACACATTCAATGAAAGGCGTTGTTAGCCTGCCAAAAAAATACAGTCTCCTGAAATCTCATCATATATTTTTTCTTCCGACCTTCATGATACTTTCACGTAATGAGCAGTGCACCAATCAAACTTGGATGCCCAAGTTTCGTTCTCTTAGGTGAAGCATTCGTTTGCAGGAACAGTTTGAATTTTTAGGTTTCACTCTGTTTTGTCCTATATTGACAGATGCAGTTTGAACTCTAAATCAAACACGGTTTGTGCTAGCTTCTTGAAACTTGACAAAATACTGTAGTTCTACGTTCCATCTCTAAGGTTTGTTTCCTCTTGATGTAGCCTAATGCAGGGACTGGCGAATAACACTTTTATTGAAAGGGGTTGCCAAACTTCCAAAAACTAGAGTCTTCTGAAATATCAACATATATTTTTTTTATCCAATGTTCATGATACTATCGAGTAATGATCAGTACACCAATCCCACTTGGATGCTCAAGTTTCGTTCTTCTACGTTGAAGCATTCGTTTGAAGGAACAGTTTGAATTTTTAGGTTTCACTCTGTTTTCTCCTATATTGACAGATGCAGTTAGAACTTTAAATCAAACACGGTTTGTGCTAGCTACTTGAAACATGACAGTATAAAGTAGTTCTACGTTCTATCCCTAAGGTTTGTTTCCTCTTGATGTAGCCTTAAGCAGAGACTGGCGAATAACACATTCAATGAAAGGCGTTGTTAGCAGGCTAAAAAACTACACTCTCCTGAAATCTCATATATTTTTTCTTCCGACCTTCATGATAATTTCACGTAATGAGCAGTGCACCAATCAAACTTGGATGCCCAAGTTTCGTTCTCCTAGGTTGAAGCATTCGTTTGCAGGAACAGTTTGAATTTTTAGGTTTCACTCTGTTTTGTCCTATATTGACAGATGCAGTTCGAACTCTAAATCAAACACGGTTTGTGCTAGCTTCTTGAAACTTGAGAAAATACTGTAGTTCTACGTTCTATCTCTAAGGTTTGTTTCCTCTTGATGTACCCTAATGCGGGGACTGGCGAATAACACTTTTATTGAAAGGGGTTGCCAAACTTCAAAAAACTAGAGTCTTCTGAAATATCAACATATATTTTTTTATCCAATGTTCATGATACTATCGAGTAATGATCAGTACACCAATCCCACTTGGATGCTCAAGTTTCATTCTCCTACGTTGAAGCATTCGTTTGCAGTAACAGTTTGAATTTTTAGGTTTCAATCTGTTTTCTCCTATATTGATAAATGTAGTTCAAACTCTAAATCATACACGGTTTGGGCTAGCTTCTTGAAACTTGACACAATAAAGTAGTTCTACATTCTATCCCTAAGGTTTGTTTCCTCTTGATGTAGCCTTCAGCACAGACTGGCGAATAACACTTTCAATGAAAGGCGTTGTTAGACTGCCAAAAAACTAGAGTCTCCTGAAATCTCAACACATATTTTTTTTCCGACCTTAATGATACTTTCAAGTAATGAGCAGTACACCAATCAAACTTGGATGCCCAAGTTTCGTTCTACTAGGTTGAAGCATTCGTTTGCAGGAACAGTTTGAATTTTTAGGTTTCACTCTGTTTTGTCCTATACTGACAGATGCAGTTCGAACTCTAAATCAAACACGGTTTGTGCTAGCTTCTTGAAACTTGAGAAAATACTGTAGTTCTACGTTCTATCTCTAAGGTTTGTTTCCTCTTGATGTAGCCTAATGCGGGGACTAGCGAATAACACTTTTATTGAAAGGGGTTGCCAAACTTCCAAAAACTAGAGTCTTCTGAAATATCATCATATATTTTTTTATCCAATGTTCATGATACTATCGAGTAATGATCAGTACACCAATCCCACTTGGATGCTCAAGTTTCATTCTCCTACGTTGAAGCATTCGTTTGCAGTATCAGTTTGAATTTTTAGGTTTCACTCTGTTTTCTCCTATATTGACAAATGTAGTTCAAACTCTAAATCATACACGGTTTGGGCTAGCTCCTTGAAACATGACACAATAAAGTAGTTCTACATTCTATCCCTAAGGTTTGTTTCCTCTTGATGTAGCCTTCAGCACAGACTGGCGAATAACACTTTCAATGAAAGGCGTTGTTAGGCTGCTAAAAAACTACAGTCTCCTGAAATCTCAACACATATTTTTTTTCCGACCTTAATTATACTTTCAAGTAATGAGCAGTACACCAATCAAACTTGGATGCCCAAGTTTCGTTCTACTAGGTTGATGCATTCATTTGCAGTAACAGTTTGAATTTCTAGGTTTCACTCTCTTTTCTCCTATATTGACAGATGCAGCTAGAACTCTAAATCAAACACGGTTTGTGCTAGCTTCTTGAAACTTGACACAATAAATAGTTCTACGTTCTATCTCTAAGGTTTGTTTCCTCTTGATGTAGCCTAATGCAGGGACTGGCGAATAACACTTATATTGAAAGGGGTTGCCAAACTTTCAAAAAACTAGAGTCTCCTGAAATCTCAACATATATTTTTTCATCCAATCTTCATGATACATTCAAGGAATGATCAGTACACCATTCCCACTTGGATGCCCAAGTTTTGTTCTTCTAGGTTGAAGCATTCGTTTGCAGGAACAGTTTGAATTTTTAGGTTTCACTCTGTTTTCTCCTATATTGACAGATGCAGTTAGAACTTTAAATCAAACACGGTTTCTGCTAGCTACTTGAAACATGACACAATAAAGTAGTTCTACGTTCTATCCCTAAGGTTTGTTTCCTCTTGATGTAGCCTTAAGCAGAGACTGGCGAATAACACATTCAATGAAAGGCGTTGTTAGGCTGCCAAAAAACTACAGTCTCCTGAAATCTCATCATATATTTTTTCTTCCGAACTTCATGATACTTTCAAGTAATGAGCAGTGCACCAATCAAACTTGGATGCCCAAGTTTCGTTCTCCTAGGTTGAAGCATTCGTTTGCAGGAACAGTTTGAATTTTTAGGTTTCACTCTGTTTTGTCCTATATTGACAGATGCAGTTCGAACTCTAAATCAAACACGGTTTGTGCTAGCTTCTTGAAACTTGACAAAATACTGTAGTTCTACGATCTATCTCTAAGGTTTGTTTCCTCTTCATGTAGCCTAATGCGGGGACTGGCGAATAACACTTTTATTGAAAGAAGTTGCCAAACTTCCAAAAACTAGAGTCTTCTGAAATCTCAACATATATTTTTTCATCCAATCTTCATGACACTTTCGAGTAATGATCAGTACACCACTCCCACTTGGATGCTCAAGTTTCATTCTCCTACGTTGCAGCATTCGTTTCCAGTAACAGTTTGAATTTTTAGGTTTCACTCTGTTTTCTCCTATATTGACAAATGTAGTTCAAACTCTAAATCATACACGGTTTGGGCTAGCTTCTTGAAACATGACACAATAAAGTAGTTCTACATTCTATCCCTAAGGTTTGTTTCCTCTTGATGTAGCCTTCAGCACAGACTGGCGAATAACACTTTCAATGAAAGGCGTTGTTAGGCTGCCAAAAAACTAGAGTCTCCTGAAATCTCAACACATATTTTTTTTCCGACCTTAATGATACTTTCAAGTAATGAGCAGTACACCAATCAAACTTGGATGCCCAAGTTTCGTTCTCCTAGGTTGATGCATTCGTTTGCAGTAACAGTTTGAATTTCTAGGTATCACTCTGTTTTCTCCTATATTGACAGATGCAGCTAGAACTCTAAATCAAACTCGGTTTGTGCTAGCTTCTTGAAACTTGACACAATAAAGTAGTTCTACGTTCTATCTCTAAGGTTTGTTTCCTCTTGATGTTGCCTAATGCAGGGACTGGCGAATAACACTTTTATTGAAAGGGGTTGCCAAACTTCCAAAAACTAGAGTCTTCTGAAATATCAACATATATTTTTTTTATCCAATGTTCATGATACTATCGAGTAATGATCAGTACACCAATCCCACTTGGATGCTCAATTTTCGTTCTTCTACGTTGAAGCATTCGTTTGCAGGAACAGTTTGAATTTTTAGGTTTCACTCTGTTTTCTCCTATATTGACAGATGCAGTTAGAACTTTAAATCAAACACGGTTTGTGCTAGCTACTTGAAACATGACACTATAAAGCAGTTCTACGTTCTATCCCTAAGGTTTGTTTCCTCTTGATGTAGCCTTAAGCAGAGACTGGCGAATAACACATTCAATGAAAGGCGTTGTTAGCCTGCCAAAAAACTACAGTCTCCTGATTCTCATATATTTTTTCTTCCGACCTTCATGATACTTTCACGTAATGAGCAGTGCACCAATCAAACTTGGATGCCCAAGTTTCGTTCTCCTAGGTTGAAGCATTCGTTTGCAGGAACAGTTTGAATTTTTAGGTTTCACTCTGTTTTGTCCTATATTGACAGATGCAGTTCGAACTCTAAATCAAACACGGTTTGTGGTAGCTTCTTGAAACTTGAGAAAATACTGTAGTTCTACGTTCTATCTCTAAGGTTTGTTTCCTCTTGATGTAGCCTAATGCGGGGACTGGCGAATAACACTTTTATTGAAAGGGGTTGCCAAACTTCCAAAAACTAGAGTCTTCTGAAATATCAACATATATTTTTTTATCCAATGTTCATGACACTATCGAGTAATGATCAGTACACCAATCCCACTTGGATGCTCAAGTTTCATTCTCCTACGTTGAAGCATTCGTTTGCAGTAACAGTTTGAATTTTTAGGTTTCACTCTGTTTTCTCCTATATTGACAAATGTAGTTCAAACTCTAAATCATACACGGTTTGGGCTAGCTTCTTGAAACTTGACACAATAAAGTAGTTCTACATTCTATCCCAAAGGTTTGTTTCCTCTTGATGTAGCCTTCAGCACAGACTGGCGAATAACACTTTCAATGAAAGGCGTTGTTAGGCTGCCAAAAAACTAGAGTCTCCTGAAATCTCAACACATATTTTTTTTTCCGACCTTAATGATACTTTCAAGTAATGAGCAGTACACCAATCAAACTTGGATGCCCAAGTTTCGTTCTACTAGGTTGAAGCATTCGTTTGCAGGAACAGTTTGAATTTTTAGGTTTCACTCTGTTTTGTCCTATACTGACAGATGCAGTTCGAACTCTAAATCAAACACGGTTTGTGCTAGCTTCTTGAAACTTGAGAAAATACTGTAGTTCTACGTTCTATCTCTAAGGTTTGTTTCCTCTTGATGTAGCCTAATGCGGGGACTGGCGAATAACACTTTTATTGAAAGGGGTTGCCAAACTTCCAAAAACTAGAGTCTTCTGAAATATCATCATATATTTTTTTATCCAATGTTCATGATACTATCGAGTAATGATCAGTACACCAATCCCACTTGGATGCTCAAGTTTCATTCTCCTACGTTGAAGCATTCGTTTGCAGTAACAGTTTGAATTTTTAGGTTTCACTCTGTTTTCTCCTATATTGACAGATGCAGTTAGAACTTTAAATCAAACACGGTTTGTGCTAGCTACTTGAAACATGACACAATAAAGTAGTTCTACGTTCTATCCCTAAGGTTTGTTTCCTCTTGATGTAGCCTTAAGCAGAGACTGGCGAATAACACATTCCATGAAAGGCGTTGTTAGGCTGCCAAAATCTACAGTCTCCTGAAATCTCATCATATATTTTTTCTTCCGACCTTCATGATACTTTCACGTAATGAGCAGTGCACCAATCAAACTTGGATGCCCAAGTTTCGTTCTCCTAGGTTGAAGCATTCGTTTGCAGGAACAGTTTGAATTTTTAGGATTCACTCTGTTTTGTCCTATATTGACAGATGCAGTTCGAACTCTAAATCAAACACGGTTTGTGCTAGCTTCTTGAATCTTGACAAAATACTGTAGTTCTACGATCTATCTCTAAGGTTTGTTTCCTCTTCATGTAGCCTAATGCGGGGACTGGCGAATAACACTTTTATTGAAAGGGGTTGCCAAACTTCCAAAAACTAGAGTCTTCTGAAATCTCAACATATATTTTTTCATCCAATCTTCATGACACTTTCAAGTAACGATCAGTACACCACTCCCACTAGGATGCTCAAGTTTCATTCTCCTACGTTGAAGCATTCGTTTGCAGTAACAGTTTGAATTTTTAGGTTTCACTCTGTTTTCTCCTATATTGACAAATGTAGTTCAAACTCTAAATCATACACGGTTTGGGCTAGCTTCTTGAAACTTGACACAATAAAGTAGTTCTACGTTCTATCCCTAAAGTTTGTTTCCTCTTGATGTAGCCTTCAGCACAGACTGGCGAATAGCACTTTCAATGAAAGGCGTTGTTAGGCTGCCAAAAAACTAGAGTCTCCTGAAATCTCAACACATATTTTTTTTCCGACCTTAATGATACTTTCAAGTAATGAGCAGTACACCTATCAAACTTTGATGCCCAAGTTTCGTTCTCCTAGATTGATGCATTCGTTTGCAGTAACAGTTTGAATTTCTAGGTTTCACTCTGTTTTCTCCTATATTGACAGATGCAGCTAGAACTCTAAATCAAACACGGTTTGTGCTAGCTTCTTGAAACTTGACAAAATAAAGTAGTTCTACGTTCTATCTCTAAGGTTTGTTTCCTCTTGATGTAGCCTAATGCAGGGACTGGCGAATAACACTTATATTGAAAGGGGTTGCCAAACTTTCAAAAAACTAGAGTCTCCTGAAATCTCAACATATATTTTTTCATCCAATCTTCATGATACATTCAAGTAATGATCAGTACACCATTCCCACTTGGATGCCCAAGTTTTGTTCTTCTAGGTTGAAGCATTCGTTTGCAGGAACAGTTTGAATTTTTAGGTTTCACTCTGTTTTCTCCTATATTGACAGATGCAGTTAGAACTTTAAATCAAACACGGTTTGTGCTAGCTACTTGAAACATGACACAATAAAGTATTTCTACGTTCTATCCCTAAGGTTTGTTTCCTCTTGATGTAGCCTTAAGCAGAGACTGGCGAATAACACATTCAATGAAAGGCGTTGTTAGGCTGCCAAAAAAAATACAGTCTCCTGAAATCTCATCATATATTTTTTCTTCCGACCTTCATGATACTTTCACGTAATGAGCAGTGCACCAATCAAACTTGGATGCCCAAGTTTCGTTCTCTTAGGTGAAGCATTCGTTTGCAGGAACAGTTTGAATTTTTAGGTTTCACTCTGTTTTGTCCTATATTGACAGATGCAGTTCGAACTCTAAATCAAACACGGTTTGTGCTAGCTTCTTGAAACTTGACAAAATACTGTAGTGCTACGTTCCATCTCTAAGGTTTGTTTCCTCTTGATGTTGCCTAATGCAGGGACTGGCGAATAACACTTTTATTGAAAGGGGTTGCCAAACTTCCAAAAACTAGAGTCTTCTGAAATATCAACATATATTTTTTTTATCCAATGTTCATGATACTATCGAGTAATGATCAGTACACCAATCCCACTTGGATGCTCAATTTTCGTTCTTCTACGTTGAAGCATTCGTTTGCAGGAACAGTTTGAATTTTTAGGTTTCACTCTGTTTTCTCCTATATTGACAGATGCAGTTAGAACTTTAAATCAAACACGGTTTGTGCTAGCTACTTGAAACATGACACTATAAAGCAGTTCTACGTTCTATCCCTAAGGTTTGTTCCTCTTGATGTAGCCTTAAGCAGAGACTGGCGAATAACACATTCAATGAAAGGCGTTGTTAGCCTGCCAAAAAACTACAGTCTCCTGATTCTCATATATTTTTTCTTCCGACCTTCATGATACTTTCACGTAATGAGCAGTGCACCAATCAAACTTGGATGCCCAAGTTTCGTTCTCCTAGGTTGAAGCATTCGTTTGCAGGAACAGTTTGAATTTTTAAGTTTCCACTCTGTTTTGTCCTATATTGACAGATGCAGTTCGAACTCTAAATCAAACACGGTTTGTGGTAGCTTCTTGAAACTTGAGAAAATACTGTAGTTCTACGTTCTATCTCTAAGGTTTGTTTCCTCTTGATGTAGCCTAATGCGGGGACTGGCGAATAACACTTTTATTGAAAGGGGTTGCCAAACTTCCAAAAACTAGAGTCTTCTGAAATATCAACATATATTTTTTTATCCAATGTTCATGACACTATCGAGTAATGATCAGTACACCAATCCCACTTGGATGCTCAAGTTTCATTCTCCTACGTTGAAGCATTCGTTTGCAGTAACAGTTTGAATTTTTAGGTTTCACTCTGTTTTCTCCTATATTGACAAATGTAGTTCAAACTCTAAATCATACACGGTTTGGGCTAGCTTCTTGAAACTTGACACAATAAAGTAGTTCTACATTCTATCCCAAAGGTTTGTTTCCTCTTGATGTAGCCTTCAGCACAGACTGGCGAATAACACTTTCAATGAAAGGCGTTGTTAGGCTGCCAAAAAACTAGAGTCTCCTGAAATCTCAACACATATTTTTTTTCCGACCTTAATGATACTTTCAAGTAATGAGCAGTACACCAATCAAACTTGGATGCCCAAGTTTCGTTCTACTAGGTTGAAGCATTCGTTTGCAGGAACAGTTTGAATTTTTAGGTTTCACTCTGTTTTGTCCTATACTGACAGATGCAGTTCGAACTCTAAATCAAACACGGTTTGTGCTAGCTTCTTGAAACTTGAGAAAATACTGTAGTTCTACGTTCTATCTCTAAGGTTTGTTTCCTCTTGATGTAGCCTAATGCGGGGACTGGCGAATAACACTTTTATTGAAAGGGGTTGCCAAACTTCCAAAACTAGAGTCTTCTGAAATATCATCATATATTTTTTTATCCAATGTTCATGATACTATCGAGTAATGATCAGTACACCAATCCCACTTGGATGCTCAAGTTTCATTCTCCTACGTTGAAGCATTCGTTTGCAGTAACAGTTTGAATTTTTAGGTTTCACTCTGTTTTCTCCTATATTGACAGATGCAGTTAGAACTTTAAATCAACACGGTTTGTGCTAGCTACTTGAAACATGACACAATAAAGTAGTTCTACGTTCTATCCCTAAGGTTTGTTTCCTCTTGATGTAGCCTTAAGCAGAGACTGGCGAATAACACATTCCATGAAAGGCGTTGTTAGGCTGCCAAAAAACTACAGTCTCCTGAAATCTCATCATATATTTTTTTCTCCGACCTTCATGATACTTTCACGTAATGAGCAGTGCACCAATCAAACTTGGATGCCCAAGTTTCGTTCTCCTAGGTTGAAGCATTCGTTTGCAGGAAACAGTTTGAATTTTTAGGATTCACTCTGTTTTGTCTATATTGACAGATGCAGTTCGAACTCTAAATCAAACACGGTTTGTGCTAGCTTCTTGAATCTTGACAAAATACTGTAGTTCTACGATCTATCTCTAAGGTTTGTTTCCTCTTCATGTAGCCTAATGCGGGGACTGGCGAATAACCTTTTATTGAAAGGGTTGCCAAACTTCCAAAAACTAGAGTCTTCTGAAATCTCAACATATATTTTTTCATCCAATCATCATGACACTTTCAAGTAACGATCAGTACACCACTCCCACTAGGATGCTCAAGTTTCATTCTCCAACGTTGAAGCATCGTTTGCAGTAACAGTTTGAATTTTTAGGTTTCACTCTGTTTTCTCCTATATTGACAAATGTAGTTCAAACTCTAAATCATACACGGTTTGGGCTAGCTTCTTGAAACTTGACACAATAAAAGTAGTTCTACGTTCTATCCCTAAAGTTTGTTTCCTCTTGATGTAGCCTTCAGCACAGACTGGCGAATAGCACTTTCAATGAAAGGCGTTGTTAGGCTGCCAAAAAACTAGAGTCTCCTGAAATCTCAACACATATTTTTTTCCGACCTTAATGATACTTTCAAGTAATGAGCAGTACACCTATCAAACTTTGATGCCCAAGTTTCGTTCTCCTAGATTGATGCATTCGTTTGCAGTAACCAGTTTGAATTTCTAGGTTTCACTCTGTTTTCTCCTATATTGACAGATGCAGCTAGAACTCTAAATCAAACACGGTTTGTGCTAGCTTCTTGAAACTTGACAAATAAGTAGTTCTACGTTCTATCTCTAAGGTTTGTTTCCTCTTGATGTAGCCTAATGCAGGGACTGGCGAATAACACTTATATTGAAAGGGTTGCCAAACTTTCAAAAACTAGAGTCTCCTGAAATCTCAACATATATTTTTTCATCCAATCTTCATGATACATTCAAGTAATGATCAGTACACCATTCCCACTTGGATGCCCAAGTTTTGTTCTTCTAGGTTGAAGCATTCGTTTGCAGAACAGTTTGAATTTTTAGGTTTCACTCTGTTTTCTTCCTATATTGACAGATGCAGTTAGAACTTTAAATCAAACACGGTTTGTGCTAGCTACTTGAAACATGACACAATAAAGTATTTCTACGTTCTATCCCTAAGGTTTGTTTCCTCTTGATGTAGCCTTAAGCAGAGACTGGCGAATAACACTTTCAATGAAAGGCGTTGTTAGGCTGCCAAAAAAATACAGTCTCCTGAAATCTCATCATATATTTTTTCTTCCGACCTTCATGATACTTTCACGTAATGAGCAGTGCACCAATCAAACTTGGATGCCCAAGTTTCGTTTCTCTAGGTGAAGCATTCGTTTGCAGGAACAGTTTGAATTTTTAGGTTTCACTCTGTTTTGTCCTATATTGACAGAATGCAGTTTGAACTCTAAATCAAACACGGTTTGTGCTAGCTTCTTGAACTTGACAAAATACTGTAGTTCTACGTTCCATCTCTAAGGTTTGTTTCCTCTTGATGTAGCCTAATGCAGGGACTGGCGAATAACACTTTTATTGAAAGGGTTGCCAAACTTCCAAAAACTAGAGTCTTCTGAAATATCAACATATATTTTTTTTATCCATGTTCATGATACTATCGAGTAATGATCAGTACACCAATCCCACTTGGATGCTCAAGTTTCGTTCTTCTACGTTGAAGCATTCGTTTGCAGGAACAGTTTGAATTTTTAGGTTTCACTCTGTTTTCTCCTATATTGACAGATGCAGTTAGAACTTTAAATCAAACACGGTTTGTGCTAGCTACTTGAAACATGACACTATAAAGTAGTTCTACGTTCTATCCCTAAGGTTTGTTTCCTCTTGATGTAGCCTTAAGCAGAGACTGGCGAATAACACATTCAATGAAAGGCGTTGTTAGCAGGCTAAAAAACTACAGTCTCCTGAAATCTCATATATTTTTCTTCCGACCTTCATGATACTTTCACGTAATGAGCAGTGCACCAATCAAACTTGGATGCCCAAGTTTCGTTCTCCTAGGTTGAAGCATTCGTTTGCAGGAACAGTTTGAATTTTTAGGTTTCACTCTGTTTTGTCCTATATTGACAGATGCAGTTCGAACTCAAATCAAACACGGTTTGTGCTAGCTTCTTGAAACTTGAGAAAATACTGTAGTTCTACGTTCTATCTCTAAGGTTTGTTTCCTCTTGATGTAGCCTAATGCGGGGACTGGCGAATAACACTTTTATTGAAAGGGTTGCAAACTTCCAAAAACTAGAGTCTTCTGAAATATCAATATATATTTTTTATCCAATGTTCATGATACTATCGAGTAATGATCAGTACACCAATCCCACTTGATGCTCAAGTT
>NW_027518082.1:0-37005 GCF_048772815.1 Callospermophilus lateralis
ATACACTTTCATTGGAAAGGTGTGCCAAGCATCCAAACGTACTGGTTTTCTGAAATCTTGGCAAACATTTTTTCACCCAATCTTGATGATTCTCTGTGGTAATGTCCAGTTCACTAAGTCCACTGGGCTGCCCAATTTTCACTCTTCTAGGATGAAGCGTTCGTTTCCAGTAAGAGTTTGAATTTTTAGGTTTTACTCTGTTTTCTCCTATATAGATAGATGTTTTGGGAACTCTAAATGAAACACGGTTTGTGCTAGCTCTTTGACAACTGACAAAATAAAGTAGTTCTAAGTTCTGTCTCTAAGGTTTGTTTCCTCTTGAAGCAGTCCTAAGCAGAGACTGACTAAAGACATTTTCATTGGAAAGGTGTGCCATGCGTCCAAAGTACTGGTTTTCCGAAATCTCGGCAAACCTTTTTTCACCCAACCTTGATGAGACATTGTGGTAATGATCAGTTCACTAAGCCCACTTGGCTGCCCAATTTCACACTCTAAGTTGAAGCGTTCGTTTCCAGTAAGAGTTTGAATTTTTAGGTTTCACTCTGTTTCTCCTATATAGATAGATGTGTTGGGAACTCTAAATGAAACACGGTTTGTGCTAGCTCTTTGAAAATTGACAAAATAAAGTAGTTCTAGGTTCTGTCTCTATGGTTTGTTTCCTCTTGAAGCAGCCCTAACTAGAGACTGCGTAAATACACTTTCATTAGAAAGGTGTGCCAAACGTCCAAAAGTACTGGTTTTCTGAAATCTCGGCCAACATTTTTTCACCCAATCTTGATGATTCTCTGTGGTAGTGATCAGTTCACTACGTCCACTTGGCTGCCCAATTTTCACTCATCTAGGTTGAAGCGTTCGTTTCCAGTAAGAGTTTGAATTTTTAGGTTTCACTCTGTTTTCTCCTATATAGATAGATGTGTTGGGAACTCTAAATGAAACACGGTTCGTGCTAGCTCTTTGAAAATTGACAAAATAAAGTAGTTCTAAGTTCTGTCTCTAAGGTTTGTTTCCTCTTGAAGCAGCCCTAAGCAGAGACTGCCTAAAGACATTTTCATTGGAAAGGTGTTCCAAGCGTCCAAATGTACTGGTTTTCTGAAATCTCAGCAAACCTTTTTTCACCCAATCTTAATTAGACTTTGTGGTAATGATAAGTTCACTAAGCACACCTGGCTGCCCAATTTTCACTCCTCTAGGTTGAAGCGTTCGTTTCCAGTAAGAGTTTGAATTTTTAGGTTTCACTCTGTTTTCTCCTATATAGATAGATGTGTTGGGAACTCTAAATGAAACACGGTAGGTGCTAGCTTTCTGACAATTGAAAAAAAAAGTATTTCTAAGTTCTGTCTCTATGGTTTGTTTCCTCTTGAAGCATCCCTACCTAGAGACTGCCCAAATACACTTTCATTGGAAAGGTGTGCGAAGCGTCCAAACGTACTGGTTTTCTGAAATCTCGGTAAACATTTTTTCACCCAATCTTGATGATTCTCTGTGGTAGTGATCAGTTCACTAAGCCCACTTGGCTGCCCGATTTTCACTCTTCTAGGTTGAAGCGTTCATTTCCAGTAAGAGTTTGAATTTTTAGGTTTCACTCTGTTTTCTCCTATATAGATAGATGTGTTTGGAACTCTAAATGAAACACGGTTTGTGCTAGCTCTTTGAAATTTGACAAAATAAAGTAGTTTTAGGTTCTGTGTCTATGATTTGTTTCCTCTTGAAGCAGCCCTAACTAGAGACTGCCTAAATACACTTTCATTAGAAAGGTGTGCCAAGCATCCAAAAGTACTGGTTTTCTGAAATCTCGGCAAAGCTTTTTTCACCCAATCTTGATGAGACATTGTGGTAATGATCAGTTCACTAAGCCCACCTGGCTGCCCAATTTTCACTCTTCTAGGTTGAAGCGTTCGTTTCCAGTAAGAGTTTGAATTTTTAGGTTTCACTCTGTTATCTCCTATACAGATAGATGTGTTGGGAACTCTAAATGAAACATGGTTTGTGCTAGCTCTTTGAAAATTGACAAAATAAAGTAGTTCTAAGTTCTGTCTCTAAGGTTTGTTTCCTCTTGAAGCAGCCCTAAGCAGAGACTGCCTAAAGCCATTTTCATTGGAAAGGTGTGCCAAGCGTCCAAAAGTACTGGTTTTCTGAAATCTCGGCAAACCTTTTTTCACCCAATCTTGATGACTCTCTGTGGTAATGATCAGTTCACTAATTCCACTTGGCTGCCCAATTTTCACTCTTCTAGGTTGAAGCGTGCGTTTCCACTAAGAGTTTGAATTTTTAGGTTTCACTCTGTTTTCTCCTATATAGATAGATGTTTTTGGAACTCTAAATGAAGCACGGTTTGTGCTAGCTCTTTGAAATTTGACAAAATAATGTAGTTTTAGGTTTTGTCTCTATGGTTTGTTTCCTCTTGAAGCAGCCCTACCTAGAGACTGCCTAAATACACTTTCATTGGAAAGGTGTGCCAAGCATCCAAACGTACTGGTTTTCTGAAATCTTGGCAAACATTTTTTCACCCAATCTTGATGATTCTCTGTGGTAATGTCCAGTTCACTAAGTCTACTGGGCTGCCCAATTTTCACCCTTCTAGGATGAAGCGTTCGTTTCCAGTAAGAGTTTGAATTTTTAGGTTTTACTCTGTTTTCTCCTATATAGATAGATGTTTTGGGAACTCTAAATGAAACACGGTTTGTGCTAGCTCTTTGACAACTGACAAAATAAAGTAGTTCTAAGTTCTGTCTCTAAGGTTTGTTTCCTCTTGAAGCAGTCCTAAGCAGAGACTGACTAAAGACATTTTCATTGGAAAGGTGTGCCATGCGTCCAAAGTACTGGTTTTCCGAAATCTCGGCAAACCTTTTTTCACCCAACCTTGATGAGACATTGTGGTAATGATCAGTTCACTAAGCCCACTTGGCTGCCCAATTTTCACACTCTATGTTGAAGCGTTCGTTTCCAGTAAGAGTTTGAATTTTTAGGTTTCACTCTGTTTTCTCCTATATAGATAGATGTGTTGGGAACTCTAAATGAAACACGGTTTGTGCTAGCTCTTTGAAAATTGACAAAATAAAGTAGTTCTAGGTTCTGTCTCTATGGTTTGTTTCCTCTTGAAGCAGCCCTAACTAGAGACTGCCTAAATACACTTTCATTAGAAAGGTGTGCCAAACGTCCAAAAGTACTGGTTTTCTGAAATCTCGGCCAACATTTTTTCACCCAATCTTGATGATTCTCTGTGGTAGTGATCAGTTCACTACGTCCACTTGGCTGCCCAATTTTCACTCATCTAGGTTGAAGCGTTCGTTTCCAGTAAGAGTTTGAATTTTTAGGTTTCACTCTGTTTTCTCCTATATAGATAGATGTGTTGGGAACTCTAAATGAAACACGGTTCGTGCTAGCTCTTTGAAAATTGACAAAATAAAGTAGTTCTAAGTTCTGTCTCTAAGGTTTGTTTCCTCTTGAAGCAGCCCTAAGCAGAGACTGCCTAAAGACATTTTCATTGGAAAGGTGTTCCAAGCGTCCAAATGTACTGGTTTTCTGAAATCTCAGCAAACCTTTTTTCACCCAATCTTAATTAGACTTTGTGGTAATGATAAGTTCACTAAGCACACCTGGCTGCCCAATTTTCACTCCTCTAGGTTGAAGCGTTCGTTTCCAGTAAGAGTTTGAATTTTTAGGTTTCACTCTGTTTTCTCCTATATAGATAGATGTGTTGGGAACTCTAAATGAAACACGGTAGGTGCTAGCTTTCTGACAATTGAAAAAAAAAGTATTTCTAAGTTCTGTCTCTATGGTTTGTTTCCTCTTGAAGCAGCCCTACCTAGAGACTGCCCAAATACACTTTCATTGGAAAGGTGTGCGAAGCGTCCAAACGTACTGGTTTTCTGAAATCTCGGCAAACATTTTTTCACCCAATCTTGATGATTCTCTGTGGTAGTGATCAGTTCACTAAGCCCACTTGGCTGCCCGATTTTCACTCTTCTAGGTTGAAGCGTTCATTTCCAGTAAGAGTTTGAATTTTTAGGTTTCACTCTGTTTTCTCCTATATAGATAGATGTGTTTCTAACTCTAAATGAAACACGGTTTGTGCTAGCTCTTTGAAATTTGACAAAATAAAGTAGTTTTAGGTTCTGTGTCTATGATTTGTTTCCTCTTGAAGCAGCCCTAACTAGAGACTGCCTAAATACACTTTCATTAGAAAGGTGTGCCAAGCATCCAAAAGTACTGGTTTTCTGAAATCTCGGCAAAGCTTTTTTCACCCAATCTTGATGAGACATTGTGGTAATGATCAGTTCACTAAGCCCACCTGGCTGCCCAATTTTCACTCTTCTAGGTTGAAGCGTTCGTTTCCAGTAAGAGTTTGAATTTTTAGGTTTCACTCTGTTATCTCCTATACAGATAGATGTGTTGGGAACTCTAAATGAAACATGGTTTGTGCTAGCTCTTTGAAAATTGACAAAATAAAGTAGTTCTAAGTTCTGTCTCTAAGGTTTGTTTCCTCTTGAAGCAGCCCTAAGCAGAGACTGCCTAAAGCCATTTTCATTGGAAAGGTGTGCCAAGCGTCCAAAAGTACTGGTTTTCTGAAATCTCGGCAAACCTTTTTTCACCCAATCTTGATGACTCTCTGTGGTAATGATCAGTTCACTAATTCCACTTGGCTGCCCAATTTTCACTCTTCTAGGTTGAAGCGTGCGTTTCCACTAAGAGTTTGAATTTTTAGGTTTCACTCTGTTTTCTCCTATATAGATAGATGTTTTTGGAACTCTAAATGAAGCACGGTTTGTGCTAGCTCTTTGAAATTTGACAAAATAATGTAGTTTTAGGTTTTGTCTCTATGGTTTGTTTCCTCTTGAAGCAGCCCTACCTAGAGACTGCCTAAATACACTTTCATTGGAAAGGTGTGCCAAGCATCCAAACGTACTGGTTTTCTGAAATCTTGGCAAACATTTTTTCACCCAATCTTGATGATTCTCTGTGGTAATGTCCAGTTCACTAAGTCCACTGGGCTGCCCAATTTTCACTCTTCTAGGATGAAGCGTTCGTTTCCAGTAAGAGTTTGAATTTTTAGGTTTTACTCTGTTTTCTCCTATATAGATAGATGTTTTGGGAACTCTAAATGAAACACGGTTTGTGCTAGCTCTTTGACAACTGACAAAATAAAGTAGTTCTAAGTTCTGTCTCTAAGGTTTGTTTCCTCTTGAAGCAGTCCTAAGCAGAGACTGACTAAAGACATTTTCATTGGAAAGGTGTGCCATGCGTCCAAAGTACTGGTTTTCCGAAATCTCGGCAAACCTTTTTTCACCCAACCTTGATGAGACATTGTGGTAATGATCAGTTCACTAAGCCCACTTGGCTGCCCAATTTTCACACTCTAAGTTGAAGCGTTCGTTTCCAGTAAGAGTTTGAATTTTTAGGTTTCACTCTGTTTTCTCCTATATAGATAGATGTGTTGGGAACTCTAAATGAAACACGGTTTGTGCTAGCTCTTTGAAAATTGACAAAATAAAGTAGTTCTAGGTTCTGTCTCTATGGTTTGTTTCCTCTTGAAGCAGCCCTAACTAGAGACTGCCTAAATACACTTTCATTAGAAAGGTGTGCCAAACGTCCAAAAGTACTGGTTTTCTGAAATCTCGGCCAACATTTTTTCACCCAATCTTGATGATTCTCTGTGGTAGTGATCAGTTCACTACGTCCACTTGGCTGCCCAATTTTCACTCATCTAGGTTGAAGCGTTCGTTTCCAGTAAGAGTTTGAATTTTTAGGTTTCACTCTGTTTTCTCCTATATAGATAGATGTGTTGGGAACTCTAAATGAAACACGGTTCGTGCTAGCTCTTTGAAAATTGACAAAATAAAGTAGTTCTAAGTTCTGTCTCTAAGGTTTGTTTCCTCTTGAAGCAGCCCTAAGCAGAGACTGCCTAAAGACATTTTCATTGGAAAGGTGTTCCAAGCGTCCAAATGTACTGGTTTTCTGAAATCTCAGCAAACCTTTTTTCACCCAATCTTAATTAGACTTTGTGGTAATGATAAGTTCACTAAGCACACCTGGCTGCCCAATTTTCACTCCTCTAGGTTGAAGCGTTCGTTTCCAGTAAGAGTTTCAATTTTTAGGTTTCACTCTGTTTTCTCCTATATAGATAGATGTGTTGGGAACTCTAAATGAAACACGGTAGGTGCTATCTTTTTGACAATTGAAAAAAAAAGTATTTCTAAGTTCTGTCTCTATGGTTTGTTTCCTCTTGAAGCAGCCCTACCTAGAGACTGCCCAAATACACTTTCATTGGAAAGGTGTGCGAAGCGTCCAAACGTACTGGTTTTCTGAAATCTCGGCAAACATTTTTTCACCCAATCTTGATGATTCTCTGTGGTAATGTCCAGTTCACTAAGTCCACTGGGCTGCCCAATTTTCACTCTTCTAGGATGAAGCGTTCGTTTCCAGTAAGAGTTTGAATTTTTAGGTTTTACTCTGTTTTCTCCTATATAGATAGATGTTTTGGGAACTCTAAATGAAACACGGTTTGTGCTAGCTCTTTGCCAACTGACAAAATAAAGTAGTTCTAAGTTCTGTCTCTAAGGTTTGTTTCCTCTTGAAGCAGCCCTAAGCAGAGACTGACTAAAGACATTTTCATTGGAAAGGTGTGCCATGCGTCCAAAGTACTGGTTTTCCGAAATCTAGGCAAACCTTTTTTCACCCAATCTTGATTAGACTTTGTGGTAATGATAAGTTCACTAAGCACACCTGGCTGCCCAATTTTCACTCCTCTAGGTTGAAGCGTTCGTTTCCAGTAAGAGTTTGAATTTTTAGGTTTCACTCTGTTTTCTCCTATATAGATAGATGTGTTGGGAACTCTAAATGAAACACGGTAGGTGCTAGCTTTCTGACAATTGAAAAAAAAAGTATTTCTAAGTTCTGTCTCTATGGTTTGTTTCCTCTTGAAGCAGCCCTACCTAGAGACTGCCCAAATACACTTTCATTGGAAAGGTGTGCGAAGCGTCCAAACGTACTGGTTTTCTGAAATCTCGGCAAACATTTTTTCACCCAATCTTGATGATTCTCTGTGGTAGTGATCAGTTCACTAAGCCCACTTGGCTGCCCGATTTTCACTCTTCTAGGTTGAAGCGTTCATTTCCAGTAAGAGTTTGAATTTTTAGGTTTCACTCTGTTTTCTCCTATATAGATAGATGTGTTTGGAACTCTAAATGAAACACGGTTTGTGCTAGCTCTTTGAAATTTGACAAAATAAAGTAGTTTTAGGTTCTGTGTCTATGATTTGTTTCCTCTTGAAGCAGCCCTAACTAGAGACTGCCTAAATACACTTTCATTAGAAAGGTGTGCCAAGCATCCAAAAGTACTGGTTTTCGGAAATCTCGGCAAAGCTTTTTTCACCCAATCTTGATGAGACATTGTGGTAATGATCAGTTCACTAAGCCCACCTGGCTGCCCAATTTTCACTCTTCTAGGTTGAAGCGTTCGTTTCCAGTAAGAGTTTGAATTTTTAGGTTTCACTCTGTTATCTCCTATACAGATAGATGTGTTGGGAACTCTAAATGAAACATGGTTTGTGCTAGCTCTTTGAAAATTGACAAAATAAAGTAGTTCTAAGTTCTGTCTCTAAGGTTTGTTTCCTCTTGAAGCAGCCCTAAGCAGAGACTGCCTAAAGCCATTTTCATTGGAAAGGTGTGCCAAGCGTCCAAAAGTACTGGTTTTCTGAAATCTCGGCAAACCTTTTTTCACCCAATCTTGATGACTCTCTGTGGTAATGATCAGTTCACTAATTCCACTTGGCTGCCCAATTTTCACTCTTCTAGGTTGAAGCGTGCGTTTCCACTAAGAGTTTGAATTTTTAGGTTTCACTCTGTTTTCTCCTATATAGATAGATGTTTTTGGAACTCTAAATGAAGCACGGTTTGTGCTAGCTCTTTGAAATTTGACAAAATAATGTAGTTTTAGGTTTTGTCTCTATGGTTTGTTTCCTCTTGAAGCAGCCCTACCTAGAGACTGCCTAAATACACTTTCATTGGAAAGGTGTGCCAAGCATCCAAACGTACTGGTTTTCTGAAATCTCGGCAAATATTTTTTCACCCAATCTTGATGATTCTCTGTGGTAATGTCCAGTTCACTAAGTCCACTGGGCTGCCCAATTTTCACTCTTCTAGGATGAATCGTTCGTTTCCAGTAAGAGTTTGAATTTTTAGGTTTTACTCTGTTTTCTCCTATATAGATAGATGTTTTGGGAACTCTAAATGAAACACGGTTTGTGCTAGCTCTTTGACAACTGACAAAATAAAGTAGTTCTAAGTTCTGTCTCTAAGGTTTGTTTCCTCTTGAAGCAGTCCTAAGCAGAGACTGACTAAAGACATTTTCATTGGAAAGGTGTGCCATGCGTCCAAAGTACTGGTTTTCCGAAATCTCAGCAAACCTTTTTTCACCCAACCTTGATGAGACATTGTGGTAATGATCAGTTCACTAAGCCCACTTGGCTGCCCAATTTTCACACTCTAAGTTGAAGCGTTCGTTTCCAGTAAGAGTTTGAATTTTTAGGTTTCACTCTGTTTTCTCCTATATAGATAGATGTGTTGGGAACTCTAAATGAAACACGGTTTGTGCTAGATCTTTGAAAATTGACAAAATAAAGTAGTTTTAGGTTCTGTGTCTATGGTTTGTTTCCTCTTGAAGCAGCCCTAACTAGAGACTGCCTAAATACACTTCATTAGAAAGGTGTGCCAAGCGTCCAAAAGTACTGGTTTTCTGAAACCTCGGCAAACATTTTTTCACCCAATTTGATGATTCTCTGTGGTAATGACCAGTTCACTAAGTCCACTTGGCTGCCCAATTTTCACTCTTCTAGGTTGAAGCGTTCGTTTCCAGTAAGAGTTTGAATTTTTAGTATTCACTCTGTTTTCTCCTATATAGATAGATGTGTTTCGAACTCTAAATGAAACACGGTTTGTGCTAGCTCTTTGAAAATTGACAAAATAAAGTAGTTTTAGGTTCTGTCTCTATGGTTTGTTTCCTCTTGAAGCAGCCCTAACTAGAGACTGCCTAAATACACTTTCATTAGAAAGGTGTGCCAAGCGTCCAAAAGTACTGGTTTTCTAAAATCTCGGCCAACATTTTTTCACCCAATCTTGATGATTCTCTGTGGTAGTGATCAGTTCACTAAGTCCACTTGGCTGCCCAATTTTCACTCATCTAGATTGAAGCGTTCGTTTCCAGTAAGAGTTTGAATTTTTAGGTTTCACTCTGTTTTCTCCTATATAGATAGATGTGTTGGGAACTCTAAATGAAACACGGTTTGTGCTAGCTCTTTGAAAATTGACAAAATAAAGTAGTTCTAAGTTCTGTCTCTAAGGTTTGTTTCCTCTTGAAGCAGCCCTAAGCAGAGACTGCCTAAAGACATTTTCATTGGAAAGGTGTGCCAAGCGTCCAAATGTACTGGTTTTCTGAAATCTCAGCAAACCTTTTTTCACCCAATCTTGATTAGACTTTGTGGTAATGATAAGTTCACTAAGCACACCTGGCTGCCCAATTTTCACTCCTCTAGGTTGAAGCGTTCGTTTCCAGTAAGAGTTTCAATTTTTAGGTTTCACTCTATTTTCTCCTATATAGATAGATGTGTTGGGAACTCTAAATGAAACACGGTAGGTGCTAGCTTTTTGACAATTGAAAAAAAAAGTATTTCTAAGTTCTGTCTCTATGGTTTGTTTCCTCTTGAAGCAGCCCTACCTAGAGACTGCCCAAATACACTTTCATTGGAAAGGTGTGCGAAGCGTCCAAACGTACTGGTTTTCTGAAATCTCGGCAAACATTTTTTCACCCAATCTTGATGATTCTCTGTGGTAGTGATCAGTTCACTAAGCCCACTTGGCTGCCCGATTTTCACTCTTCTAGGTTGAAGCGTTCATTTCCAGTAAGAGTTTGAATTTTTAGGTTTCACTCTGTTTTCTCCTATATAGATAGATGTGTTTGGAACTCTAAATGAAACACGGTTTGTGCTAGATCTATGAAAATTGACAAAATAAAGTAGTTTTAGGTTCTGTGTCTATGGTTTGTTTCCTCTTGAAGCAGCGCTAACTAGAGACTGCCTAAATACACTTTCATTAGAAAGGTGTGCCAAGCGTCCAAAAGTACTGGTTTTCTGAAACCTCGGCAAACATTTTTTCACCCAATCTTGATGATTCTCTGTGGTAATGACCAGTTCACTAAGTCCACTTGGCTGCCCAATTTTCACTCTTCTAGGTTGAAGCGTTCGTTTCCAGTAAGAGTTTGAATTTTTAGTATTCACTCTGTTTTCTCCTATATAGATAGATGTGTTTGGAACTCTAAATGAAACACGGTTTGTGCTAGCTCTTTGAAAATTGACAAAATAAAGTAGTTTTAGGTTCTGTCTCTATGGTTTGTTTCCTCTTGAAGCAGCCCTAACTAGAGACTGCCTAAATACACTTTCATTAGAAAGGTGTGCCAAGCGTCCAAAAGTACTGGTTTTCTGAAATCTCGGCCAACATTTTTTCACCCAATCTTGATGATTCTCTGTGGTAGTGATCAGTTCACTAAGTCCACTTGGCTGCCCAATTTTCACTCATCTAGGTTGAAGCGTTCGTTTCCAGTAAGAGTTTGAATTTTTAGGTTTCACTCTGTTTTCTCCTATATAGATAGATGTGTTGGGAACTCTAAATGAAACACGGTTTGTGCTAGCTCTTTGAAAATTGACAAAATAAAGTAGTTCTAAGATCTGTCTCTAAGGTTTGTTTCCTCTTGAAGCAGCCCTAAGCAGAGACTGCCTAAAGACATTTTCATTGGAAAGGTGTGCCAAGCGTCCAAATGTACTGGTTTTCTGAAATCTCGGCAAATATTTTTTCACCCAATCTTGATGATTCTCTGTGGTAATGACCAGTTCACTAAGTCCACTTGGCTGCCCAATTTTCACTCTTCTAGGTTGAAGCGTTCGTTTCCAGTAAGAGTTTGAATTTTTAGTATTCACTCTGTTTTCTCCTATATAGATAGATGTGTTTGGAACTCTAAATGAAACACAGTTTGTGCTAGCTCTTTGAAAATTGACAAAATAAAGTAGTTTTAGGTTCTGTCTCTATGGTTTGTTTCCTCTTGAAGCAGCCCTAACTAGAGACTGCCTAAATACACTTTCATTAGAAAGGTGTGCCAAACGTCCAAAAGTACTGGTTTTCTGAAATCTCGGCCAACATTTTTTCACCCAATCTTGATGATTCTCTGTGGTAGTGATCAGTTCACTAAGTCCACTTGGCTGCCCAATTTTCACTCATCTAGGTTGAAGCGTTCGTTTCCAGTAAGAGTTTGAATTTTTAGGTTTCACTCTGTTTTCTCCTATATAGATAGATGTGTTGGGAACTCTAAATGAAACACGGTTCGTGCTAGCTCTTTGAAAATTGACAAAATAAAGTAGTTCTAAGTTCTGTCTCTAAGGTTTGTTTCCTCTTGAAGCAGCCCTAAGCAGAGACTGACTAAAGACATTTTCATTGGAAAGGTGTGCCATGCGTCCAAAGTACTGGTTTTCCGAAATCTCGGCAAACCTTTTTTCACCCAATCTTGATTAGACTTTGTGGTAATGATAAGTTCACTAAGCACACCTGGCTGCCCAATTTTCACTCCTCTAGGTTGAAGCGTTCGTTTCCAGTAAGAGTTTCAATTTTTAGGTTTCACTCTGTTTTCTCCTATATAGATAGATGTGTTGGGAACTCTAAATGAAACACGGTAGGTGCTAGCTTTTTGACAATTGAAAAAAAAAGTATTTCTAAGTTCTGTCTCTATGGTTTGTTTCCTCTTGAAGCAGCCCTACCTAGAGACTGCCCAAATACACTTTCATTGGAAAGGTGTGCGAAGCGTCCAAACGTACTGGTTTTCTGAAATCTCGGCAAACATTTTTTCACCCAATCTTGATGATTCTCTGTGGTAGTGATCAGTTCACTAAGCCCACTTGGCTGCCCGATTTTCACTCTTCTAGGTGGAAGCGTTCGTTTCCAGTAAGAGTTTGAATTTTTAGTATTCACTCTGTTTTCTCCTATATAGATAGATGTGTTTGGAACTCTAAATGAAACACGGTTTGTGCTAGCTCTTTGAAAATTGACAAAATAAAGTAGTTCTAGGTTCTGTCTCTATGGTTTGTTTCCTCTTGAAGCAGCCCTACCTAGAGACTGCCTAAATACACTTTCATTGGAAAGGTGTGCCAAGCGTCCAAAAGTACTGGTTTTCTGAAATCTCGGCAAACATTTTTTCACCCAATCTTGATGATTCTCTGTGGTAATGTCCAGTTCACTAAGTCCACTGGGCTGCCCAATTTTCACTCTTCTAGGATGAAGCGTTCGTTTCCAGTAAGAGTTTGAATTTTTAGGTTTTACTCTGTTTTCTCCTATATAGATAGATGTTTTGGGAACTCTAAATGAAACACGGTTTTTGCTAGCTCTATGACAACTGACAAAATAAAGTAGTTCTAAGTTCTGTCTCTAAGGTTTGTTTCCTCTTGAAGCAGCCCTAAGCAGAGACTGACTAAAGACATTTTCATTGGAAAGGTGTGCCATGCGTCCAAAGTACTGGTTTTCCGAAATCTCGGCAAACCTTTTTTCACCCAACCTTGATGAGACATTGTGGTAATGATCAGTTCACTAAGCCCACTTGGCTGCCCAATTTTCACACTCTAAGTTGAAGCGATCGTTTCCAGTAAGAGTTTGAATTTTTAGGTTTCACTCTGTTTTCTCCTATATAGATAGATGTGTTGGGAACTCTAAATGAAACACGGTTTGTGCTAGCTCTTTGAAAATTGACAAAATAAAGTAGTTCTAGGTTCTGTCTCTATGGTTTGTTTCCTCTTGAAGCAGCCCTAACTAGAGACTGCCTAAGTACACTTTCATTAGAAAGGTGTGCCAAACGTCCAAAAGTACTGGTTTTCTGAAATCTCGGCCAACATTTTTTCACCCAATCTTGATGATTCTCTGTGGTAGTGATCAGTTCACTACGTCCATTTGGCTGCCCAATTTTCACTCATCTAGGTTGAAGCGTTCGTTTCCAGTAAGAGTTTGAATTTTTAGGTTTCACTCTGTTTTCTCCTATATAGATAGATGTGTTGGGAACTCTAAATGAAACACGGTTCGTGCTAGCTCTTTGAAAATTGACAAAATAAAGTAGTTCTAAGTTGTGTCTCTAAGGTTTGTTTCCTCTTGAAGCAGCCCTAAGCAGAGACTCCCTAAAGACATTTTCATTGGAAAGGTGTGCCAAGCGTCCAAATGTACTGGTTTTCTGAAATCTCAGCAAACCTTTTTTCACCCAATCTTGATTAGACTTTGTGGTAATGATAAGTTCACTAAGCACACCTGGCTGCCCAATTTTCACTCCTCTAGGTTGAAGCGTTCTTTTCCAGTAAGAGTTTCAATTTTTAGGTTTCACTCTGTTTTCTCCTATATAGATAGATGTGTTGGGAACTCTAAATGAAACACGGAAGGTGCTAGCTTTTTGACAATTGAAAAAAAAAGTATTTCTAAGTTCTGTCTCTATGGTTTGTTTCCTCTTGAAGCAGCCCTACCTAGAGACTGCCCAAATACACTTTCATTGGAAAGGTGTGCGAAGCATCCAAACGTACTGGTTTTCTGAAATCTCGGCAAACATTTTTTCACCCAATCTTGATGATTCTCTGTGGTAGTGATCAGTTCACTAAGCCCACTTGGCTGCCCGATTTTCACTCTTCTAATTTGAAGCGTTCATTTCCAGTAAGAGTTTGAATTTTTAGGTTTCACTCTGTTTTCTCCTATATAGATAGATGTGTTTGGAACTCTAAATGAAACACGGTTTGTGCTAGATCTTTGAAAATTGACAAAAGAAAGTAGTTTTAGGTTCTGTGTCTATGGTTTGTTTCCTCTTGAAGCAGCCCTAACTAGAGACTGCCTAAATACACTTTCATTAGAAAGGTGTGCCAAGCGTCCAAAAGTACTGGTTTTCTGAAACCTCGGCAAACATTTTTTCACCCAATCTTGATGATTCTCTGTGGTAATGACCAGTTCACTAAGTCCACTTGGCTGCCCAATTTTCACTCTTCTAGGTTGAAGCGTTCGTTTCCAGTAAGAGTTTGAATTTTTAGTATTCACTCTGTTTTCTCCTATATAGATAGATGTGTTTGGAACTCTAAATGAAACATGGTTTGTGCTAGCTCTTTGAAAATTGACAAAATAAAGTAGTTTTAGGTTCTGTCTCTATGGTTTGTTTCCTCTTGAAGCAGCCCTAACTAGAGACTGCCTAAATACACTTTCATTAGAAAGGTGTGCCAAGCGTCCAAAAGAACTGGTTTTCTGAAATCTCGGCCAACATTTTTTCACCCAATCTTGATGATTCTCTGTGGTAGTGATCAGTTCACTAAGTCCACTTGGCTGCCCAATTTTCACTCATCTAGGTTGAAGCGTTCGTTTCCAGTAAGAGTTTGAATTTTTAGGTTTCACTCTGTTTTCTCCTATATAGATAGAAGTGTTGGGAACTCTAAATGAAACACGGTTTGTGCTAGCTCTTTGAAAATTGACAAAATAAAGTAGTTCTAAGTTCTGTCTCTAAGGTTTGTTTCCTCTTGAAGCAGCCCTAAGCAGAGACTGCCTAAAGACATTTTCATTGGAAAGGTGTGCCAAGCGTCCAAATGTACTGGTTTTCTGAAATCACAGCAAACCTTTTTTCACCCAATCTTGATGAGACTTTGTGGTAATGATAAGTTCACTAAGCACACCTGGCTGCCCAATTTTCACTCCTCTAGGTTGAAGCGTTCGTTTCCAGTAAGAGTTTGAATTTTTAGGTTTCACTCTGTTTTCTCCTATATAGATAGATGTGTTTGGAACTCTAAATGAAACACGGTTTGTGCTAGCTCTTTGAAAACTGACAAAATAAAGTAGTTTTAGGTTCTGTCTCTATGGTTTGTTTCCTCTTGGAGCAGCCCTAACTAGAGACTGCCTAATACACTTTCATTGGAAAGGTGTGCCAAGCGTCCAAACGTACTGGTTTTCTGAAATCTCGGCAAACATTTTTTCACCCAATCTTGATGATTCTCTGTGGTAATGACCAGTTCACTAAGTCCACTTGGCTGCCCAATTTTCACTCTTCTAGGTTGAAGCGTTCGTTTCCAGTAAGAGTTTGAATTTTTAGTATTCACTCTGTTTTCTCCTATATAGATAGATGTGTTTGGAACTCTAAATGAAACACGGTTTGTGCTAGCTCTTTGAAAATTGACAAAATAAAGTAGTTTTAGGTTCTGTCTCTATGGTTTGTTTCCTCTTGAAGCAGCCCTAACTAGAGACTGCCTAAATACACTTTCATTAGAAAGGTGTGCCAAACGTCCAAAAGTACTGGTTTTCTGAAATCTCAGCCAACATTTTTTCACCCAATCTTGATGATTCTCTGTGATAGTGATCAGTTCACTAAGTCCACTTGGCTGCCCAATTTTCACTCATCTAGGTTGAAGCGTTCGTTTCCAGTAAGAGTTTGAATTTTTAGGTTTCACTCTGTTTTCTCCTATATAGATAGATGTGTTGGGAACTCTAAATGAAACACGGTTCGTGCTAGCTCTTTGAAAATTGACAAAATAAAGTAGTTCTAAGTTCTGTCTCTAAGGTTTGTTTCCTCTTGAAGCAGCCCTAAGCAGAGACTGCCTAAAGACATTTTCATTGGAAAGGTGTGCCAAGCGTCCAAATGTACTGGTTTTCTGAAATCTCAGCAAACCCTTTTTCACCCAATCTTGATTAGACTTTGTGGTAATGATAAGTTCACTAAGCACACCTGGCTGCCCAATTTTCACTCCTCTAGGTTGAAGCGTTCGTTTCCAGTAAGAGTTTCAATTTTTAGGATTCACTCTGTTTTCTCCTATATAGATAGATGTGTTGGGAACTCTAAATGAAACACGGTAGGTGCTAGCTTTTTGACAATTGAAAAAAAAAGTATTTCTAAGTTCTGTCTCTATGGTTTGTTTCCTCTTGAAGCAGCCCAACCTAGAGACTGCCCAAATACACTTTCATTGGAAATGTGTGCGAAGCGTCCAAACGTACTGGTTTTCTGAAATCTCGGCAAACGTTTTTTCACCCAATCTTGATGATTCTCTGTGGTAGTGATCAGTTCACTAAGCCCACTTGGCTGCCCGATTTTCACTCTTCTAGGTTGAAGCGTTCATTTCCAGTAGGAGTTTGAATTTTTAGGTTTCACTCTGTTTTCTCCTATATAGATAGATGTGTTTGGAACTCTAAATGAAACACGGTTTGTGCTAGATCTTTGAAAATTGACAAAATAAAGTAGTTTTAGGTTCTGTGTCTATGGTTTGTTTCCTCTTGAAGCAGCCCTAACTAGAGACTGCCTAAATACACTTTCATTAGAAAGGTGTGCCAAGCGTCCAAAAGTACTGGTTTTCTGAAACCTCGGCAAACATTTTTTCACCCAATCTTGATGATTCTCTGTGGTAATGACCAGTTCACTAAGTCCACTTGGCTGCCCAATTTTCACTCTTCTAGGTTGAAGCGTTCGTTTCCAGTAAGAGTTTGAATTTTTAGTATTCACTCTGTTTTCTCCTATATAGATAGATGTGTTTGGAACTCTAAATGAAACACGGTTTGTGCTAGCTCTTTGAAAATTGACAAAATAAAGTAGTTTTAGGTTCTGTCTCTATGGTTTGTTTCGTCTTGAAGCAGCCCTAACTAGAGACTGCCTAAATACACTTTCATTAGAAAGGTGTGCCAAGCGTCCAAAAGTACTGGTTTTCTGAAATCTCGGCCAACATTTTTTCACCCAATCTTGATGATTCTGTGTGGTAGTGATCAGTTCACTAAGTCCACTTGGCTGCCCAATTTTCACTCATCTAGGTTGAAGCGTTCGTTTCCAGTAAGAGTTTGAATTTTTAGGTTTCACTCTGTTTTCTCCTATATAGATAGATGTGTTGGGAACTCTAAATGAAACACGGTTTGTGCTAGCTCTTTGAAAATTGACAAAATAAAGTAGTTCTAAGTTCTGTCTCTAAGGTTTGTTTCCTCTTGAAGCAGCCCTAAGCAGAGACTGCCTAAAGCCATTTTCATTGGAAAGGTGTGCCAAGCGTCCAAAAGTACTGGTTTTCTTAAATCTCGGCAAACCTTTTTTCACCCAATCTTGATGACTCTCTGTGGTAATGATCAGTTCACTAAGTCCACTTGGCTGCCCAATTTTCACTCTTCTAGGTTGAAGCGTGCGTTTCCACTAAGAGTTTGAATTTTTAGGTTTCACTCTGTTTTCTCCTATATAGATAGATGTTTTTGGAACTCTAAATGAAGCACGGTTTGTGCTAGCTCTTTGAAATTTCACAAAATAATGTAGTTTTAGGTTTTGTCTCTATGGTTTGTTTCCTCTTGAAGCAGCCCTACCTAGAGACTGCCTAAATACACTTTCATTGGAAAGGTGTGCCAAGCGTCCAAACGTACTGGTTTTCTCAAATCTCGGCAAACATTTTTTCACCCAATCTTGATGATTCTCTGTGGTAATGTCCAGTTCACTAAGTCCACTGGGCTGCCCAATTTTCACTCTTCTAGGATGAAGCGTTCGTTTCCAGTAAGAGTTTGAATTTTTAGGTTTTACTCTGTTTTCTCCTATATAGATAGTTGTTTTGGGAACTCTAAATGAAACACGGTTTGTGCTAGCTCTTTGACAACTGACAAAATAAAGTAGTTCTAAGTTCTGTCTCTAAGGTTTGTTTCCTCTTGAAGCAGCCCTAAGCAGAGACTGACTAAAGACATTTTCATTGGAAAGGTGTGCCATGCGTCCAAAGTACTGGTTTTCCGAAATCTCGGCAAACCTTTCTTCACCCAACCTTGATGAGACATTGTGGTAATGATCAGTTCACTAAGCCCACTTGGCTGCCCAATTTTCACACTCTAAGTTGAAGCGTTCGTTTCCAGTAAGAGTTTGAATTTTTAGGTTTCACTCTGTTTTCTCCTATATAGATAGATGTGTTGGGAACTCTAAATGAAACACGGTTTGTGCTAGCTCTTTGAAAATTGACAAAATAAAGTAGTTCTAGGTTCTGTCTCTATGGTTTGTTTCCTCTTGAAGCAGCCCTAACTAGAGACTGCCTAAATACACTTTCATTAGAAAGGTGTGCCAAGCGTCCAAAAGAACTGATTTTCTGAAACCTCGGCAAACATTTTTTCACCCAATCTTGATGATTCTCTGTGGTAATGACCAGTTCACTAAGTCCACTTGGCTGCCCAATTTTCACTCTTCTAGGTTGAAGCGTTCGTTTCCAGTAAGAGTTTGAATTTTTAGGTTTTACTCTGTTTTCTCCTATATAGATAGATGTGTTGGGAACTCTAAATGAAACACGGTTTGTGCTAGCTCTTTGTAAACTGACAAAATAAAGTAGTTCTAAGTTCTGTCTCTAAGGTTTGTTTCCTCTTGAAGCAGCCCTACCTAGAGACTGCCTAAATACACTTTCATTGGAAAGGTGTGCCAAGCGTCCAAACGTACTGGTTTTCTGAAATCTCGGCAAACATTTTTTCACCCAATCTTGATGATTCTCTGTGGTAGTGATCAGTTGACTAAGTCCACTTGGCTGCCCAATTTTCATTCTTCTATGTTGAAGCGTTCGTTTCCAGTAAGAGTTTGAATTTTTAGGTTTCACTCTGTTTTCTCCTATATAGATAGATGTGTTTGGAACTCTAAATGAAACACGGTTTGTGCTAGCACTTTGAAAATTGACAAAATAAAGTAGTTTTTGGTTCTGTCTCTATGGTTTGTTTTTTCTTGAAGCAGCCCTAACTAGAGACTGCCTAAATACAGTTTCATTAGAAAGGTATGCCAAGCGTCCAAAAGTACTGGTTTTCTGAAATCTCGGCCAACATTTTTTCACCCAATCTTGATGATTCTCTGTGGTAGTGATCAGTTCACTAAGTCCACTTGGCTGCCCAATTTTCACTCATCTAGGTTGAAGCGTTCGTTACCAGTAAGAGTTTGGATTTTTAGGTTTCACTCTGTTTTCTCCTATATAGATAGATGTGTTTGGAACTCTAAATGAAACACGGTTTGTGCTAGCTCTTTGAAAATTGACAAAATAAAGTAGTTTTAGGTTCTGTCTCTATGGTTTCTTTCCTCTTGGAGCAGCCCTAACTAGAGACTGCCTTAATACACTTTCATTGGAAAGGTGTGCCAAGCGTCCAAACGTACTAGTTTTCTGAAATCTCGGCAAACATTTTTTCACCGAATCTTGATGATTCTCTGTGATAATGACCAGTTCACTAAGTCCACTTGGCTGCCCAATTTTCACTCTTCTAGGTTGAAGCCTTCGTTTCCAGTAAGAGTTTGAATTTTTAGGATTCACTCTGTTTTCTCCTATATAGATAGATGTGTTGGGAACTCTAAATGAAACACGGTTTGTGCTAGCTCTTTGAAAACTGACAAAATAAAGTAGTTCTAAGTTCTGTCTCTAAGGTTTGTTTCCTCTTGAAGCAGCCCTAAGCAGAGACTGTCTAAAGACATTTTCATTGGAAAGGTGTGCCAAGCGTCCAAAAGTACTGGTTTTCTGAAATCTCGGCAAACATTTTTTCACCCAAACTTGATGAGACATTGTGGTAATGATCAGTTCACTAAGCCCACTTGGCTGCCCAATTTTCACTCTTCTAGGTTGAAGCACTCGTTTCCAGAAAGAGTTTGAATTTTTAGGATTCACTCTGTTTTCTACTATATAGATAGATGTCTTGGGAACTCTAAATGAAACACGGTTTGTGCTAGCTCTTTGAAAATTGACAAAATAAAGTAGTTTTAGGTTCTGTCTCTATGGTTTGTTTCCTCTTGGAGCAGCCCTAACTAGAGACTGCCTAAATACACTTTCATTGGAAAGGTGTGCCAAGCGTCCAAACGTACTAGTTTTCTGAAATCTCGGCAAACATTTTTTCACCCAATCTTGATGATTCTCTGTGATAATGACCAGTTCACTAAGTCCACTTGGCTGCCCAATTTTCACTCTTCTAGGTTGAAGCCTTCGTTTCCAGTAAGAGTTTGAATTTTTAGGATTCACTCTGTTTTCTCCTATATAGATAGATGTGTTGGGAACTCTAAATGAAACACGGTTTGTGCTAGCTCTTTGAAAACTGACAAAATAAAGTAGTTCTAAGTTCTGTCTCTAAGGTTTGTTTCCTCTTGAAGCAGCCCTACCTGGAGACTGCCTAAATACACTTTCATTGGAAAGGTGTGCCAAGCGTCCAAAAGTACTGGTTTTCTGAAATCTCGGCAAATTTTTTTCACCCAATCTTGATGATTCTCTGTGGTAATGATCAGTTCACTAAGTCCACTTGGCTGCCCATTTTTCACTCTTCTAGGTGGTAGCGTTCGTTTCCAGTAACAGTTTGAATTTTTAGGTTTCACTCTGTTTTCTCCTATATAGATAGATGTGTTGGGAACTCTAAATGAAACACGGTTTGTGCTAGCTCTTTGAAAATTGACAATATAAAGTAGTTCTAAGTTCTGTCTCTAAGGTTTGTTTCCTCTTGAAGCAGCCCTAAGCAGAGACTGCCTAAAGACATTTTCATTGGAAAGGTGTGCCAAGCGTCCAAATGTACTGGTTTTCTGAAATCTCGGCAAACATTTTTTCACCCAATCTTGATGATTCTCTGTGGTAATGATCAGTTCACTAAGCCCACTTGGCTGCCCAATTTTCACTCTTCTAGGTTGAAGCGTTCGTTTCCAGTAAGAGTTTGAATTTTTAGGTTTCACTCTGTTTTCTCCTATATAGATAGATGTGTTGGGAACTCTAAATGAAACACAGTAGGTGCTAGCTCTTTGAAAATTGAAAAAAAAAGTAGTTCTAAGTTCTGTCTCTATGGTTTGTTTCCTCTTGAAGCAGCCCTAGGCAGAGACTGCTTAAAGACATTTTCATTGGAAAGGTTTGCCAAGCGTCCAAAAGTACTGTTTTTCTGAAATCTGGGCAAACATTTTTTCACCCAATCTTGATGAGACATTGTGGTAATGATCAGTTCACGAAGCACACTTGGCTGCCCAATATTCACTCTTCTAGGTTGAAGCGTAAGTTTCCAGTAAGAGTTTGAATTTTTAGGTTTCACTCTGTTTTCTCCTTTATAGATAGATGTGTTGGGAACTCTAAATGAAACACGGTTTGTTTTAGCTCTTTGAAAATTGACAGAATAAAGTAGTTTTAGGTTCTGTCTCTATGGTTTGTTTCCTCTTGAAGCAGCCCTAACTAGACACTGCCTAAATACACTTTCATTGGACTGGTGTGCCAAGCGTCCAAAAGTACTGGTTTTCTGAAATCTTGGCAAACCTTTTTTCACCCAATCTTGTTGAGACATTGTGGTAATTATCAGTTCACTAAGCCCACTTGGCTGCCCAATTTTCACTCTTCTAGGTTGAAGCGTTCGTTTCCAGTAAGAGTTTGAATTTTTAGGTTTCACTCTGTTTTCTCCTATATAGATAGATGTGTTGGGAACTCTAAATGAAACACGGTTTGTGCTAGATCTTTGAAAATTGACAAAATAAAGTAGGTCTAAGTTCTGTCCCTATGGTTTGTTTCCTCTTGAAGCAGCCCTAACTAGAGAGTGCCTAAATACACTTTCATTGGAAAGGTGTGCCAAGCTTCCAAAAGTACTGGTTTTCTGGAATCTCGGCAAACATTTTTTCACCCTATTTGATGATTCTCTGTGGTAATGATCAGTTCACTAAGCCCACTTGGCTGCCCAATTTTCACTCTTCTAGGTTGAAGCGTTCGATTCCAGTAAGAGTTTGAATTTTTAGGTTTCACTGTGTTTTCTCCTATATAGATAGATGTGTTTGGATCTCTAAATGAAACACGGTTTGTGCTAGCTCTTTGAAAATTGACAAAATAAAGTAGTTTTATGTTCTGTCTCTATGGATTGTTTCCTCTTGAAGAAGCCCTAAGCAGAGACTGCCTAAATACACTTTCATTGGAAAGGTGTGCCAACGTCCAAAAGTACTGGTTATCTGAAATCTCGGCAAAAATTTTTTCACCCAATCTTGATGATTCTCTGTGGTAGTGATCAGTTCACTAAGTCCATTTGGCTGCCAAATTTTCACTCTTCTAGGTTGAAGCGTTCGATTCCAGTAAGAGTTTGAATTTTTAGGTTTCACTGTGTTTTCTCCTATATAGATAGAAGTGTTTGGAACTCTAAATGAAACACGGTTTGTGCTAGCTCTTAGAAAATTGACAAAATGAAGTAGTTTTAGGTTCTGTCTCTATGGTTTGTTTCCTCTTGATGCAGCCCTAACTGGAGACTGCCTAAATACACTTTCATTGGAAAGGTGTGCCAAGCGTCCAAAAGTACTGGTTTTCTGAAATCTCGGCAAAAATTTTTTCACCCAATCTTGATGATTCTCTGTGGTAGTGATTAGATCACTAAGTAAACTTGGCTGCCCAATTTTCACTCTTCTAGGTTGAAGCGTTCGTTTCCAGTAAGAGTTTGAATTTTTAGGTTTCACTCTGTTTTCTCCTATATAGATAGATGTGTTTGGAACTCTAAATGAAACACGGTTTGTGCTAGCTCTTTGAAAATTGACAAAATAAAGTAGTTTTTGGTTCTGTCTCTATGGTTTGTTTCCTCTTGAAGCAGCCCTAACTAGAGACTGCCTAAATACACTTTCATTGGAAAGGTGTGCCAAGCGTTCAAAAGTACTGGTTTTCTGAAATCTCGGCAAAAATTTTTTCACCCTATCTTGATGATTCTCTGTGGTAGTGATCAGTTCAATAAGTCCATTTGGCTGCCCAATTTTCACTCTTCTAGGTTGAAGCGTTCGATTCCAGTAAGAGTTTGAATTTTTAGGTTTCACTGTGTTTTCTCCTATATAGATAGAAGTGTTTGGAACTCTAAATGAAACACGGTTTGTGCTAGCTCTTAGAAAATTGACAAAATAAAGTAGTTTTACGTTCTGTCTCTATGGTTTGTTTCCTCTTGATGCAGCCCTAACTGGAGACTGCCTAAATACACTTTCATTGGAAAGGTGTGCCAAGCGTCCAAAAGTACTGGTTTTCTGAAATCTCGGCAAAAATTTTTTCACCCAATCTTGATGATTCTCTGTGGTAGTGATTAGATCACTAAGTAAACTTGGCTGCCCAATTTTCACTCTTCTAGGTTGAAGCGTTCGTTTCCAGTAAGAGTTTGAATTTTTAGGTTTCACTCTGTTTTCTCCTATATAGATAGATGTGTTGGGAACTCTAAATGAAACACGGTTTGTGCTAGCTCTTTGAAAATTGACAAAATAAAGTAGTTTTTGGTTCTGTCTCTATGGTTTGTTTCCTCTTGAAGCAGCCCTAACTAGAGACTGCCTAAATACACTTTCATTGGAAAGGTGTGCCAAGCGTCCAAAAGTACTGGTTTTCTGAAATCTCGGCAAAAATTTTTTCACCCTATCTTGATGATTCTCTGTGGTAGTGATCAGTTCACTAAGTCCATTTGGCTGCCCAATTTTCACTCTTCTAGGTTGAAGCGTTCGATTCCAGTAAGAGTTTGAATTTTTAGGTTTCACTGTGTTTTCTCCTATATAGATAGAAGTGTTTGGAACTCTAAATGAAACACGGTTTGTGCTAGCTCTTAGAAAATTGACAAAATGAAGTAGTTTTAGGTTCTGTCTCTATGGTTTGTTTCCTCTTGATGCAGCCCTAACTGGAGACTGCCTAAATACACTTTCATTGGAAAGGTGTGCCAAGCGTCCAAAAGTACTGGTTTTCTGAAATCTCGGCAAAAATTTTTTCACCCAATCTTGATGATTCTCTGTGGTAGTGATTAGATCACTAAGTAAACTTGGCTGCCCAATTTTCACTCTTCTAGGTTGAAGCGTTCGTTTCCAGTAAGAGTTTGAATTTTTAGGTTTCACTCTGTTTTCTCCTATATAGATAGATGTGTTGGGAACTCTAAATGAAACACGGTTTGTGCTAGCTCTTTGAAAATTGACAAAATAAAGTAGGTTTAGGTTCTGTCTCTATGGTTTGTTTCGTCTTGATGCAGCCTTAACCTGAGACTGCCTAAATACACTTTCATTGGAAAGGTGTGCCAAGCGTCCAAAAGTACTGGTTTTCTGAAATCTCGGCAAACCTTTTTTCACCCAAACTTGATGAGACATTGTGGTAATGATCAGTTCACTAAGCCCACTTGGCTGCCCCATTTTCACTCTTCTAGGTTGAAGCGTTCGTTTCCAGTAAGAGTTTGAATTTTTAGGTTTCACTCTGTTTTCTCCTATATAGATAGATGTGTTGAGAACTCTAAATGAAACACGGTTTGTGCTAGCTCTTTGAAAATTGACAAAATAAAGTAGTTCTAAGTTCTGTCTCTATGGTTTGTTTCCTCTTGAAGCAGCCCTAACTAGAGACTGCCTAAATACACTTTCATTGGAAAGGTGTGCCAAGCGTCCAAAAGTACTGGTTTTCTGAAATCTCGGCATTTTTTCACCCAATCTTGATGATTCTCTGTGGTAGTGATCAGATCACTAAGTCAACTTTGCTGCCCAATTTTCACTCTTCTAGGTTGAAGCGTTCGTTTCCAGTAAGAGTTTGAATTTTTAGTATTCACTCTGTTTTCTCCTATATAGATAGATGTGTTGGGAACTCTAAATGAAACACGGTAGGTGCTAGCTGTTTGAAAATTGACAAAATAAAGTAGTTCTAAGTTCTGTCTCTAAGGTTTGTTTCCTCTTGAAGCAGCCCTAAGCAGAGACTGCCTAAAGACATTTTCATTGGAAAGGTGTGCCAAGCGTCCAACAGTACTGGTTTTCTGAAATCTCGGCAAAATTTTTTCACCCAATCTTGATGATTCTCTGGGGTAATGATCAGTTCACTAATCCCACTTGGCTGCCCAATTTTCACTCTTCTAGGTTGAAGCGTTCGTTTCCAGTAAGAGTTTGAATTTTTAGGTTTCACTCTGTTTTCTCCTATATAGATAGATGTGTTTGGAACTCTAAATGAAACACGGTTTGTGCTAGATCTTTGAAAATTGACAAAATAAATTAGTTTTATGTTCTGTCTCTATGGATTGTTTCCTCTTGAAGCAGCCCTAACTAGAGACTGCCTAAAAACACTTTCATTGGAAAGGTGTGCCAAGCGTCCAAAAGTACTGGTTTTCTGAAATCTCGGCAAACATTTTTTCACCCAATCTTGATGATTCTCTGTGGTAATGATCAGTTCACTAAGCCCACTTGGCTGCCCAATTTTCACTCTTCTAGGTTGAAGCGTTCGTTTCCAGTAAGAGTTTGAATTTTTAGGTTTCACTCTGTTTTCTCCTATATAGATAGATGTGTTGGGAACTCTAAATGAAACACAGTAGTTGCTAGCTCTTTGAAAATTGAAAAAAAAGTAGTTCTAAGTTCTGTCTCTATGATTTGTTTTCTCTTGAAGCAGCCCTAGGCAGAGACTGCTTAAAGACATTTTCATTGGAAAGGTTTGCGAAGCGTCCAAAAGTACTGGTTTTCTGAAATCTCGGCAAACATTTTTTCACACAATCTTCATGAGACATTGTGGTAATGATCAGTTCACTAAGCACACTTGGCTGCCCAATATTCACTCTTCTAGATTGAAGCGTAAGTTTCCAGTAAGAGTTTGAATTTTTAGGTTTCACTCTGTTTTCTCCTATATAGATAGATGTGTTGGGAACTCTAAATGAAACAGGGTAGGTGCTAGCTCTTTGAAAATTGAAAAAAAAAGTAGTTCTAAGTTCTGTCTCTATGGTTTGTTTCCTCTTGAAGAATCCCTAACTAGAGACTGCCTAAATACACTTTCATTGGACAGGTGTGCCAAGCGTCCAAAAGTACTGGTTTTCTGAAATCTCGGCAAACATTTTTTCACCCAATCTTGATGATTCTCTGTGGTAATGGTCAGTTCACTAAGTCCACTTGGCTGCCCAATTTTCACACTTCTAGGTTGAAGCGTTCGTTTACAGTAAGGGTTTGAATTTTTATGTTTCACTCTGTTTTCTCCTATATAGATAGATGTGTTGGGAACTCTAAATGAAACACGGTTTGTGCTAGCTCTTTGAAAATTGACAAAATAAAGTAGTTCTAAGTTCTGTCTCTAAGGTGTGTTTCCTCTTGAAGCAGCCCTAAGCAGAAACTGCCTAAAGTCATTTTCATTGGAAAGGTGTCCCAAGCGTCCAAAAGTACTGGTTTTCTGAAATCTCGGCAAAACTTTTTTCACCCAATCTTGATGAGACCTTGTGGTAATGATCAGTTCACTAAGCCCACTTGGCTGCCCCATTTTCACTCTTCTAGGTTGAAGCGTTCGTTTCCAGTAAGAGTTTGAATTTTTAGGTTTCACTCTGTTTTCTCCTATATAGATAGATGTGTTGGGAACTCTAAATGAAACACGGTTTGTGCTAGCTCTTTGAAAATTGACAAAATAAAGTAGTTTTAAGTTCTTTCTCTATGGTTTGTTTCCTCTGAAGCAGCCCTAACTAGAGACTGCCTAAATACACTTTCATTGGAAAGGTGTGCCAAGCGTCCAAAAGTACTGGTTTTCTGAAATCTCGGCATTTTTTCACCCAATCTTGATGATTCTCTGTGGTAGTGATCAGATCACTAAGTCAAATTTGCTGCCCAATTTTCACTCTTCTAGGTTGAAGCGTTCGTTTCCAGTAAGAGTTTGAATTTTTAGGTTTCACTCTGTTTTCTCCTATATAGATAGATGTGTTGGGAACTCTAAATGAAACACGGTAGGGGCTAGCTGTTTGAAAATTGACAAAATAAAGTAGTTCTAAGTTCTGTCTCTAAGGTTTGTTTCCTCTTGAAGCAGCCCTAAGCAGAGACTGCTTAAAGACATTTTCATTGGAAAGGTGTGCCAAGTGTCCAACAGTACTGGTTTTCTGAAATCTCGGCAAACCTTTTTTCACCCAATCTTGATGATTCTCGGGGGTAATGATCAGTTCACTAATCCCACTTGGCTGCCCAATTTTCACTCTTCTAGGTTGAAGCGTTCGTTTCCAGTAAGAGTTTGAATTTTTAGGTTTCACTCTGTTTTCTCCTATATAGATAGATGTGTTTGGAACTCTAAATGAAACACGGTTTGTGCTAGATCTTTGAGAATTGACAAAATAAAGTAGTTTTATGTTCTGTCTCTATGGATTGTTTCCTCTTGAAGCAGCCCTAACTAGAGACTGCCTAAAAACACTTTCATTGGAAACGTGTGCCAAGCGTCCAAAAGTACTGGTTTTCTGAAATCTCGGCAAACATTTTTTCACCCAATCTTGATGATTCTCTGTGGTAATGATCAGTTCACTAAGCCCACTTGGCTGCGCAATTTTCACTCTTCTAGGTTGAAGCGTTCGTTTCCAGTAAGAGTTTGAATTTTTAGGTTTCACTCTGTTTTCTCCTATATAGATAGATGTGTTGGGAACTCTAAATGAAACACGGTTTGTGCTAGCTCTTTGAAAATTGACAAAATAAAGTAGTTTTTGGTTCTGTCTCTATGGTTTGTTTTTTCCTGAAGCAGCCCTAACTAGAGACTGCCTAAATACACTTTCATTGGAAAGGTGTGCCAAGCGTCCAAAAGTACTGGTTTTCTGAAATCTCTGCAAACATTTTTTCACCCAAATTTGATGAGACATTGTGGTAATGATCAGTTCACTAAGCCCACTTGGCTGCCCAATTTTCACTCTTCTACGTTGAAGTGTTCATTTCCAGTAAGAGTTTGAATTTTTAGTTTTCACTCTGTTTTCTCCTATATAGATAGATGTGTTGGGAACTCTAAATGAAACACGGTTTGTGCTAGCTCTTTGAAAATTGACAAAATAAAGTAGTTTTATGTTCTGTCTCTATGGATTGTTTCCTCTTGAAGCAGCCCTAACTAGAGACTGCCTAAAAACACTTTCATTAAAAAGGTGTGCCAAGCGTCCAAAAGTACTGGTTTTCTGAAATCTCGGCAAACATTTTTCACCCAATCTTGATGATTCTCTGTGGTAATGATCAGTTCACTAAGCCCACTTGGCTGCCCAATTTTCACTCTTCTAGGTTGAAGCGTTCGTTTCCAGTAAGAGTTTGAATTTTTAGGTTTCACTCTGTTTTCTCCTATATAGATAGATGTGTTGGGAACTCTAAATGAAACACGGTTTGTGCTAGCTCTTTGAAAATTGACAAAATAAAGTAGTTTTTGGTTCTGTCTCTATGGTTTGTTTCCTCTTGAAGCAGCCCTAACTAGAGACTGCCTAAATACACTTTCATTGGAAAGGTGTGCCAAGCGTCCAAAAGTACTGGTTTTCTGAAATCTCGGCAAAAATTTTTTCACCCTATCTTGATGATTCTCTGTGGTAGTGATCAGTTCACTAAGTCCATTTGGCTGCCCAATTTTCACTCTTCTAGGTTGAAGCGTTCGATTCCAGTAAGAGTTTGAATTTTTAGGTTTCACTGTGTTTTCTCCTATATAGATAGAAGTGTTTGGAACTCTAAATGAAACACGGTTTGTGCTAGCTCTTAGAAAATTGACAAAATAAAGTAGTTTTACGTTCTGTCTCTATGGTTTGTTTCCTCTTGATGCAGCCCTAACTGGAGACTGCCTAAATACACTTTCATTGGAAAGGTGTGCCAAGCGTCCAAAAGTACTGGTTTTCTGAAATCTCGGCAAAAATTTTTTCACCCAATCTTGATGATTCTCTGTGGTAGTGATTAGATCACTAAGTAAACTTGGCTGCCCAATTTTCACTTTTCTAGGTTGAAGCGTTCGTTTCCAGTAAGAGTTTGAATTTTTAGGTTTCACTCTGTTTTCTCCTATATAGATAGATGTGTTGGGAACTCTAAATGAAACACGGTTTGTGCTAGCTCTTTGAAAATTGACAAAATAAAGTAGTTTTTGGTTCTGTCTCTATGGTTTGTTTCCTCTTGAAGCAGCTCTAACTAGAGACTGCCTAAATACACTTTCATTGGAAAGGTGTGCCAAGCGTCCAAAAGTACTGGTTTTCTGAAATCTCGGCAAAAATTTTTTCACCCTATCTTGATGATTCTCTGTGGTAGTGATCAGTTCACTAAGTCCACTTGGCTGCCCAATTTTCACTCTTCTAGGTTGAAGCGTTCGATTCCAGTAAGAGTTTGAATTTTTAGGTTTCACTGTGTTTTCTCCTATATAGATAGATGTGTTTGGAACTCTAAATGAAACACGGTTTGTGCTAGCTCTTTGAAAATTGACAAAATAAAGTAGTTTTATGTTCTGTCTCTATGGATTGTTTCCTCTTGAAGAAGCCCTAACTAGAGACTGCCTAAATACACTTTCATTGGAAAGGTGTGCCAACGTCCAAAAGTACTGGTTATCTGAAATCTCGGCAAAAATTTTTTCACCCAATCTTGATGATTCTCTGTGGTAGTGATCAGTTCACTAAGTCCATTTGGCTGCCCAATTTTCACTCTTCTAGGTTGAAGCGTTCGATTCCAGTAAGAGTTTGAATTTTTAGGTTTCACTGTGTTTTCTCCTATATAGATAGAAGTGTTTGGAACTCTAAATGAAACACGGTTTGTGCTAGCTCTTTGAAAATTGACAAAATAAAGTAGGTTTAGGTTCTGTCTCTATGGTTTGTTTCGTCTTGATGCAGCCTTAACTGGAGACTGCCTAAATACACTTTCATTGGAAAGGTGTGCCAAGCGTCCAAAAGTACTGGTTTTCTGAAATCTCGGCAAACCTTTTTTCACCCAAACTTGATGAGACATTGTGGTAATGATCAGTTCACTAAGCCCACTTGGCTGCCCCATTTTCACTCTTCTAGGTTGAAGCGTTCGTTTCCAGTAAGAGTTTGAATTTTTAGGTTTCACTCTGTTTTCTCCTATATAGATAGATGTGTTGAGAACTCTAAATGAAACACGGTTTGTGCTAGCTCTTTGAAAATTGACAAAATAAAGTAGTTCTAAGTTCTGTCTCTATGGTTTGTTTCCTCTTGAAGCAGCCCTAACTAGAGACTGCCTAAATACACTTTCATTGGAAAGGTGTGCCAAGCGTCCAAAAGTACTGGTTTTCTGAAATCTCGGCATTTTTTCACCCAATCTTGATGATTCTCTGTGGTAGTGATCAGATCACTAAGTCAACTTTGCTGCCCAATTTTCACTCTTCTAGGTTGAAGCGTTCGTTTCCAGTAAGAGTTTGAATTTTTAGGTTTCACTCTGTTTTCTCCTATATAGATAGATGTGTTGGGAACTCTAAATGAAACACGGTAGGTGCTAGCTGTTTGAAAATTGACAAAATAAAGTAGTTCTAAGTTCTGTCTCTAAGGTTTGTTTCCTCTTGAAGCAGCCCTAAGCAGAGACTGCCTAAAGACATTTTCATTGGAAAGGTGTGCCAAGCGTCCAACAGTACTGGTTTTCTGAAATCTCGGCAAAATTTTTTCACCCAATCTTGATGATTCTCTGGGGTAATGATCAGTTCACTAATCCCACTTGGCTGCCCAATTTTCACTCTTCTAGGTTGAAGCATTCGTTTCCAGAAAGAGTTTGAATTTTTAGGTATCACTCTGTTTTCTCCTATATAGATAGATGTGTTTGGAACTCTAAATGAAACACGGTTTGTGCTAGATCTTTGAAAATTGACAAAATAAATTAGTTTTATGTTCTGTCTCTATGGATTGTTTCCTCTTGAAGCAGCCCTAACTAGAGACTGCCTAAAAACACTTTCATTGGAAAGGTGTGCCAAGCGTCCAAAAGTACTGGTTTTCTGAAATCTCGGCAAACATTTTTTCACCCAATCTTGATGATTCTCTGTGGTAATGATCAGTTCACTAAGCCCACTTGGCTGCCCAATTTTCACTCTTCTAGGTTGAAGCGTTCGTTTCCAGTAAGAGTTTGAATTTTTAGGTTTCACTCTGTTTTCTCCTATATAGATAGATGTGTTGGGAACTCTAAATGAAACACAGTAGTTGCTAGCTCTTTGAAAATTGAAAAAAAAGTAGTTCTAAGTTCTGTCTCTATGATTTGTTTTCTCTTGAAGCAGCCCTAGGCAGAGACTGCTTAAAGACATTTTCATTGGAAAGGTTTGCGAAGCGTCCAAAAGTACTGGTTTTCTGAAATCTCGGCAAACATTTTTTCACACAATCTTCATGAGACATTGTGGTAATGATCAGTTCACTAAGCACACTTGGCTGCCCAATATTCACTCTTCTAGATTGAAGCGTAAGTTTCCAGTAAGAGTTTGAATTTTTAGGTTTCACTCTGTTTTCTCCTATATAGATAGATGTGTTGGGAACTCTAAATGAAACAGGGTAGGTGCTAGCTCTTTGAAAATTGAAAAAAAAAGTAGTTCTAAGTTCTGTCTCTATGGTTTGTTTCCTCTTGAAGAATCCCTAACTAGAGACTGCCTAAATACACTTTCATTGGACAGGTGTGCCAAGCGTCCAAAAGTACTGGTTTTCTGAAATCTCGGCAAACATTTTTTCACCCAATCTTGATGATTCTCTGTGGTAATGGTCAGTTCACTAAGTCCACTTGGCTGCCCAATTTTCACACTTCTAGGTTGAAGCGTTCGTTTACAGTAAGGGTTTGAATTTTTATGTTTCACTCTGTTTTCTCCTATATAGATAGATGTGTTGGGAACTCTAAATGAAACACGGTTTGTGCTAGCTCTTTGAAAATTGACAAAATAAAGTAGTTCTAAGTTCTGTCTCTAAGGTGTGTTTCCTCTTGAAGCAGCCCTAAGCAGAAACTGCCTAAAGTCATTTTCATTGGAAAGGTGTCCCAAGCGTCCAAAAGTACTGGTTTTCTGAAATCTCGGCAAAACTTTTTTCACCCAATCTTGATGAGACCTTGTGGTAATGATCAGTTCACTAAGCCCACTTGGCTGCCCCATTTTCACTCTTCTAGGTTGAAGCGTTCGTTTCCAGTAAGAGTTTGAATTTTTAGGTTTCACTCTGTTTTCTCCTATATAGATAGATGTGTTGGGAACTCTAAATGAAACACGGTTTGTGCTAGCTCTTTGAAAATTGACAAAATAAAGTAGTTTTAAGTTCTTTCTCTATGGTTTGTTTCCTCTGAAGCAGCCCTAACTAGAGACTGCCTAAATACACTTTCATTGGAAAGGTGTGCCAAGCGTCCAAAAGTACTGGTTTTCTGAAATCTCGGCATTTTTTCACCCAATCTTGATGATTCTCTGTGGTAGTGATCAGATCACTAAGTCAAATTTGCTGCCCAATTTTCACTCTTCTAGGTTGAAGCGTTCGTTTCCAGTAAGAGTTTGAATTTTTAGGTTTCACTCTGTTTTCTCCTATATAGATAGATGTGTTGGGAACTCTAAATGAAACACGGTAGGGGCTAGCTGTTTGAAAATTGACAAAATAAAGTAGTTCTAAGTTCTGTCTCTAAGGTTTGTTTCCTCTTGAAGCAGCCCTAAGCAGAGACTGCTTAAAGACATTTTCATTGGAAAGGTGTGCCAAGCGTCCAACAGTACTGGTTTTCTGAAATCTCGGCAAACCTTTTTTCACCCAATCTTGATGATTCTCGGGGGTAATGATCAGTTCACTAAGTCAACTTGGCTGCCCAATTTTCACTCTTCTAGGTTGAAGCGTTCGTTTCCAGTAAGAGTTTGAATTTTTAGGTTTCACTCTGTTTTCTCCTATATAGATAGATGTGTTTGGAACTCTAAATGAAACACGGTTTGTGCTAGATCTTTGAGAATTGACAAAATAAAGTAGTTTTATGTTCTGTCTCTATGGATTGTTTCCTCTTGAAGCAGCCCTAACTAGAGACTGCCTAAAAACACTTTCATTGGAAACGTGTGCCAAGCGTCCAAAAGTACTGGTTTTCTGAAATCTCGGCAAACATTTTTTCACCCAATCTTGATGATTCTCTGTGGTAATGATCAGTTCACTAAGCCCACTTGGCTGCGCAATTTTCACTCTTCTAGGTTGAAGCGTTCGTTTCCAGTAAGAGTTTGAATTTTTAGGTTTCACTCTGTTTTCTCCTATATAGATAGATGTGTTGGGAACTCTAAATGAAACACGGTTTGTGCTAGCTCTTTGAAAATTGACAAAATAAAGTAGTTTTTGGTTCTGTCTCTATGGTTTGTTTTTTCCTGAAGCAGCCCTAACTAGAGACTGCCTAAATACACTTTCATTGGAAAGGTGTGCCAAGCGTCCAAAAGTACTGGTTTTCTGAAATCTCTGCAAACATTTTTTCACCCAAATTTGATGAGACATTGTGGTAATGATCAGTTCACTTAGCCCACTTGGCTGCCCAATTTTCACTCTTCTACGTTGAAGTGTTCATTTCCAGTAAGAGTTTGAATTTTTAGTTTTCACTCTGTTTTCTCCTATATAGATAGATGTGTTGGGAACTCTAAATGAAACACGGTTTGTGCTAGCTCTTTGAAAATTGACAAAATAAAGTAGTTTTATGTTCTGTCTCTATGGATTGTTTCCTCTTGAAGCAGCCCTAAATAGAGACTGCCTAAAAACACTTTCATTAAAAAGGTGTGCCAAGCGTCCAAAAGTACTGGTTTTCTGAAATCTCGGCAAACATTTTTTCACCCAATCTTGATGATTCTCTGTGGTAATGATCAGTTCACTAAGCCCACTTGGCTGCCCAATTTTCACTCTTCTAGGTTGAAGCGTTCGTTTCCAGTAAGAGTTTGAATTTTTAGGTTTCACTCTGTTTTCTCCTATATAGATAGATGTGTTGGGAACTCTAAATGAAACACGGTTTGTGCTAGCTCTTTGAAAATTGACAAAATAAAGTAGTTTTTGGTTCTGTCTCTATGGTTTGTTTTTTCCTGAAGCAGCCCTAACTAGAGACTGCCTAAATACACTTTCATTGGAAAGGTGTGCCAAGCGTCCAAAAGTACTGGTTTTCTGAAATCTCGGCAAACATTTTTTCACCCAAACTTGATGAGACATTGTGGTAATGATCAGTTCACTAAGCCCACTTGGCTGCCCAATTTTCACTCTTCTACGTTGAAGTGTTCATTTCGAGTAAGAGTTTGAATTTTTAGGTTTCACTCTGTTTTCTCCTATATAGATAGATGTGTTGGGAACTCTAAATGAAACACGGTTTGTGCTAGCTCTTTGAAAATTGACAAAATAAAGTAGTTTTATGTTCTGTCTCTATGGATTGTTTCCTCTTGAAGCAGCCCTAACTAGAGACTGCCTAAAAACACTTTCATTGGAAAAGTGTGCCAAGCGTCCAAAAGTACTGGTTTTCTGAAATCTCGGCAAACATTTTTTCACCCAATCTTGATGATTCTCTGTGGTAATGATCAGTTCACTAAGCCCACTTGGCTGCCCAATTTTCACTCTTCTAGGTTGAAGCGTTCGTTTCCAGTAAGAGTTTGAATTTTTAGGTTTCACTCTGTTTTCTCGTATATAGATAGATGTGTTGGGAACTCTAAATGAAACACAGTAGGTGCTAGCTCTTTGAAAATTGAAAAAAAAGTAGTTCTAAGTTCTGTCTCTATGGTTTGTTTTCTCTTGAAGCAGCCCTAGGCAGAGACTGCTTAAAGACATTTTCATTGGAAAGGTTTGCGAAGCGTCCAAAAGTACTGGTTTTCTGAAATCTCGGCAAACATTTTTTCACACAATCTTGATGAGACATTGTGGTAATGATCAGTTCACTAAGCACACTTGGCTGCCCAATATTCACTCTTCTAGGTTGAAGCGTAAGTTTCCAGTAAGAGTTTGAATTTTTAGGTTTCACTCTGTTTTCTCCTATATAGATAGATGTGTTGGGAAATCTAAATGAAACAGGGTAGGTGCTAGCTCTTTGAAAATTGAAAAAAAAAGTAGTTCTAAGTTCTGTCTCTATGGTTTGTTTCCTCTTGAAGCATCCCTAACTAGAGACTGCCTAAATACACTTTCATTGGACAGGTGTGCCAAGCGTCCAAAAGTACTGGTTTTCTGAAATCTCGGCAAACATTTTTTCACCCAATCTTGATGATTCTCTGTGGTAATGGTCAGTTCACTAAGTCCACTTGGCTGCCCAATTTTCACACATCTAGGTTGAAGCGTTCGTTTCCAGTAAGGGTTTGAATTTTTAGGTTTCACTCTGTTTTCTCCTATATAGATAGATGTGTTGGGAACTCTAAATGAAACACGGTTTGTGCTAGCTCTTTGAAAATTGACAAAATAAAGTAGTTCTAAGTTCTGTCTCTAAGTTGTGTTTTCCTCTTGAAGCAGCCCTAAGCAGAGACTGCCTAAAGTCATTTTCATTGGAAAGGTGTGCCAAGCGTCCAAAAGTACTGGTTTTCTGAAATCTCGGCAAAACTTTTTTCACCCAATCTTGATGAGACCTTGTGGTAATGATCAGTTCACTAAGCCCACTTGGCTGCCCCATTTTCACTCTTCTAGGTTGAAGCATTCGTTTCCAGTAAGAGTTTGAATTTTTAGGTTTCACTCTGTTTTCTCCTATATAGATAGATGTGTTGGGAACTCTAAATGAAACACGGTTTGTGCTAGCTCTTTGAAAATTGACAAAATAAAGTAGTTCTAAGTTCTGTCTCTATGGTTTGTTTCCTCTTGAAGCAGCCCTAACTAGAGACTGCCTAAATACACTTTCATTGGAAAGGTGTGCCAAGCGTCCAAAAGTACTGGTTTTCTGAAATCTCGGCATTTTTTCACCCAATCTTGATGATTCTCTGTGGTAGTGATCAGATCACTAAGTCAACTTTGCTGCCCAATTTTCACTCTTCTAGGTTGAAGCGTTCGTTTCCAGTAAGAGTTTGAATTTTTAGGTTTCACTCTGCTTTCTCCTATATAGATAGATGTGTTGGGAACTCTAAATGAAACACGGTAGGTGCTAGCTGTTTGAAAATTGACAAAATAAAGTAGTTCTAAGTTCTGTCTCTAAGGTTTGTTTCCTCTTGAAGCAGCCCTAAGCAGAGACTGCCTAAAGACATTTTCATTGGAAAGGTGTGCCAAGCGTCCAACAGTACTGGTTTTCTGAAATCTCGGCAAACCTTTTTTCACCCAATCTTGATGATTCTCGGGGGTAATGATCAGTTCACTAAGTCCACTTGGCTGCCCAATTTTCACTCTTCTAGGTTGAAGCGTTCGTTTCCAGTAAGAGTTTGAATTTTTAGGTTTCACTCTGTTTTCTCCTATATAGATAGAAGTGTTTGGAACTCTAAATGAAACACGGTTTGTGCTAGATCTTTGAGAATTGACAAAATAAATTAGTTTTATGTTCTGTCTCTATGGATTGTTTCCTCTTGAAGCAGCCCTAACTAGAGACTGCCTAAAAACACTTACATTGGAAAGGTGTGCCAAGCGTCCAAAAGTACTGGTTTTCTGAAATCTCGGCAAACATTTTTTCACCCAATCTTGATGATTCTCTGTGGTAATGATCAGTTCACTAAGCCCACTTGGCTGCCCAATTTTCACTCTTCTAGGTTGAATCGTTCGTTTCCAGTAAGAGTTTGAATTTTTAGGTTTCACTCTGTTTTCTCCTATATAGATAGATGTGTTGGGAACTCTAAATGAAACACAGTAGTTGCTAGCTCATTGAAAATTGAAAAAAAAGTAGTTCTAAGTTCTGTCTCTATGGTTTGTTTTCTCTTGAAGCAGCCCTAGGCAGAGACTGCTTAAAGACATTTTCATTGGAAAGGTTTGCGAAGCGTCCAAAAGTACTGGTTTTCTGAAATCTCGGCAAACATTTTTTCACACAATCTTGATGAGACATTTTGGTAATGATCAGTTCACTAAGCACACTTGGCTGCCCAATTTTCACTCTTCTAGGTTGAAGCGTTCGTTTCCAGTAAGAGTTTGAATTTTTAGGTTTCACTCTGTTTTCTCCTATATAGATAGATGTGTTGGGAACTCTAAATGAAACACGGTTTGTGCTAGCTCTTTGAAAATTGACAAAATAAAGTAGTTTTTGGTTCTGTCTCTATGGTTTGTTTTTTCTTGAAGCAGCCCTAACTAGAGACTGCCTAAATACACTTTCATTGGAAAGGTGTGCCAAGCGTCCAAAAGTACTGGTTTTCTGAAATCTCGGCAAACATTTTTTCACCCAAACTTGATGAGACATTTTGGTAATGATCAGTTCACTAAGCCCACTTGGCTGCCCAATTTTCACTCTTCTACGTTGAAGTGTTCATTTCGAGTAAGAGTTTGAATT
>NW_027518083.1:0-36986 GCF_048772815.1 Callospermophilus lateralis
CACCAATCCCTACTTGGATGCCAAAGTTTAGTTCTCCTAGATTGAAGCATTCTTTTGAAGTAACAGTTTGAATTGTTAGGTTTCACTCTCTTTTCTCCTATATTGACAAATGTAGTTCGAACTCTAAATCAAACACGGTTTGTGCTAGCTTCTTGAAACTTGAAACAGTAAAGTAGTTCTACATTCTATTTTTATTTTTTGTTTCCTCTGGATGTACAACTAAGCAGAGACTGACAAAAGACACATTCAATGAAAGGCGTTGTTAGGCTGCCAAAATACTACAGTCTCCTGAAATCTCAACATATTTTTTTTCCGACCTTCATGATAATTTCATGTAATCAGCAGTACACCAATAAAACGTGAATGTTCAAGTTTCGTTCTCCTAGCTTGAAGCATTCGTTTGCAGTAACAGTTTGAATTTTTAGTTTTCACTCTGTTTTCTCCAATACTGAGAGATGCAGTTCGAACTCTAAATCAAACATGGTTTGTGCTAGCTTCTTGAAACTTGACACAATAAAGTAGTTCAACGTTCTATCTCTAAGGTTTGTTTCCTCTTGATGTAGCATTAAGCAGAGACTGGCGAATAACACTTTCAATGAAAGGCGTTGTTAAGCTTCCAAAAAACTACCGTCTCCTGAAATCACAACATATATTTTTTCATCCAATCTTCATGATTCTTTCAAGTATTGATCAGTACACCAATCAAACGTTAATGCCCAAGTTTTGTTCTTCTAGGTTGTAGCATTCGTTTGCAGGAACAGTTAGAAATTATAGGTTTCACTCTGTTTTCTCCTATATTGACAGATGCAGTTAGAACTCTAAATCAAACACGGTTTGTGCTAGCTTCTTGAAACTTGACACAATAAAGTAGTTCTACGTTCTATCTCTAAGGTTTGTTTCCTCTTGTATCCTAAAGCTGGGACTGGCGAATAACACTTATACTGAAAGGGCTTGCCAAACTTCCAGCACACTAGAGTCTCCTGAAATCTCAACATATATTTTTTCATCCAATCTTCATGATACTTTCAAGTAATGATCAGTACACCAATCCCACTTGGATGCCAAAGTTTAGTTCTCCTAGATTGAAGCATTCTTTTGGAGTAACAGTTTGAATTTTTAGGTTTCACTCTGTTTTCTCCTATATTGACAAATGTAGTTCGAACTCTAAATCAAACACGGTTTGTGCTAGCTTCTTGAAACTTGAAACAGTAAAGTAGTTCTACATTCTATTTTTATTTTGTGTTTCCTCTGGATGTAGACCTAAGCAGAGACTGATGAAAGACACATTCAATGAAAGGCGTTGTTAGGCTGCCAAAATACTACAGTCTCCTGAAATCTCAACATATTTTTTTTTCCGACCTTCATGATAATTTCATGTAATCAGCAGTACACCAATAAAACGTGGATGTTCAAGTTTCATTCTCCTAGGTTGAAGCATTCGTTTGCAGTAACAGTTTGAATTTTTAGTTTTCACTCTGTTTTCTCCTATACTGACAGATGCAGTTCGAACTCTAAATCAAACATGGTTTGTGCTAGCTTCTTGAAACTTGACACAATAAAGTAGTTCTACGATCTATCTCTAAGGTTTGTTTCCTCTTGATGTAGCCTTAAGCAGAGACTGGCGAATAACACTTTCAATGAAAGGCGTTGTTAAGCTTCCAAAAACTACCGTCTCCTGAAATCTCCACATATATTTTTTCATCCAATCTTCATGATTCTTTCAAGTATTGATCAGTACACCAATCAAACGTGGATGCCAAAGTTTTGTTCTTCTAGGTTGTACCATTCGTTTGCAGGAACAGTTAGAAATTATAGGTTTCACTCTGTTTTCTCCTATATTGACAGATGCAGTTAGAACTCTAAATCAAACACGGTTTGTGCTAGCTTCTTGAAACTTGACACAATAAAGTAGTTCTACGTTCTATCTCTAAGGTTTGTTTCCTCTTGTATCCTAAAGCTGGGACTGGCGAATAACACTTATACTGAAAGGGGTTGCCAAACTTCCAACACACTAGAGTCTCCTGAAATCTCAACATATATGTTTTCATCCAATCTTCATGATACTTTCAAGTAATGATCAGTACACCAATCCCACTTGGATGCCAAAGTTTAGTTCTCCTAGATTGAAGCATTCTTTTGGAGTAACAGTTTGAATTTTTAGGTTTCACTCTGTTTTCTCCTATATTGACAAATGCAGTTCGAACTCTAAATCAAACACGGTTTGTGCTAGCTTCTTGAAACTTGAAACAGTAAAGTAGTTCTACATTCTATTTTTATTTTTTGTTTCCTCTGGATGTAGACCTAAGCGGAGACTGACGAAAGACACATTCAATGAAAGGCGTTGTTAGGCTGCCAAAATACTACAGTCTCCTGAAATCTCAACATACTTTTTTTTCCGACCTTCATGATAATTTCAAGTAATGAGCAGTACACCAATAAAACGTGGATGTTCAAGTTTCGTTCTCCTAGCTTGAAGCATTCGTTTGCAGTAACAGTTTGAATTTTTAGTTTTCACTCTGTTTTCTCCTATATTGACAGATGCAGTTCGAACTCTAAATCAAACATGGTTTGTGCTAGCTTCTTGAAACTTGACACAATAAAGTAGTTCTACGTTCTATCTCTAAGGTTTGTTTCCTCTTGATGTAGCCTTAAGCAGAGACTGGCGAATAACACTTTCAATGAAAGGCGTTGTTAAGCTTCCAAAAAACTACCGTCTCCTGAAATCTCCACATATATTTTTTCATCCAATCTTCATGATTCTTTCAAGTATTGATCAGTACACCAATCAAACGTGGATGCCCAAGTTTTGTTCTTCTAGGTTGTACCATTCGTTTGCAGGAACAGTTAGAAATTATAGGTTTCACTCTGTTTTCTCCTATATTGACAGATGCAGTTAGAACTCTAAATCAAACACGGTTTGTGCTAGCTTCTTGAAACTTGACACAATAAAGTAGTTCTACGTTCTATCTCTAAGGTTTGTTTCCTCTTGTATCCTAAAGCTGGGACTGGCGAATAACACTTATACTGAAAGGGCTTGCCAAACTTCCAACACACTAGAGTCTCCTGAAATCTCAACATATATTTTTTCATCCAATCTTCATGATACTTTCAAGTAATGATCAGTACACCAATCCCACTTGGATGCCAAAGTTTAGTTCTCCTAGATTGAAGCATTCTTTTGAAGTAACAGTTTGAATTGTTAGGTTTCACTCTCTTTTCTCCTATATTGACAAATGTAGTTCGAACTCTAAATCAAACACGGTTTGTGCTAGCTTCTTGAAACTTGAAACAGTAAAGTAGTTCTACATTCTATTTTTATTTTTTGTTTCCTCTGGATGTACAACTAAGCAGAGACTGACAAAAGACACATTCAATGAAAGGCGTTGTTAGGCTGCCAAAATACTACAGTCTCCTGAAATCTCAACATATTTTTTTTCCGACCTTCATGATAATTTCATGTAATCAGCAGTACACCAATAAAACGTGAATGTTCAAGTTTCGTTCTCCTAGCTTGAAGCATTCGTTTGCAGTAACAGTTTGAATTTTTAGTTTTCACTCTGTTTTCTCCAATACTGAGAGATGCAGTTCGAACTCTAAATCAAACATGGTTTGTGCTAGCTTCTTGAAACTTGACACAATAAAGTAGTTCAACGTTCTATCTCTAAGGTTTGTTTCCTCTTGATGTAGCATTAAGCAGAGACTGGCGAATAACACTTTCAATGAAAGGCGTTGTTAAGCTTCCAAAAAACTACCGTCTCCTGAAATCACAACATATATTTTTTCATCCAATCTTCATGATTCTTTCAAGTATTGATCAGTACACCAATCAAACGTTAATGCCCAAGTTTTGTTCTTCTAGGTTGTAGCATTCGTTTGCAGGAACAGTTAGAAATTATAGGTTTCACTCTGTTTTCTCCTATATTGACAGATGCAGTTAGAACTCTAAATCAAACACGGTTTGTGCTAGCTTCTTGAAACTTGACACAATAAAGTAGTTCTACGTTCTATCTCTAAGGTTTGTTTCCTCTTGTATCCTAAAGCTGGGACTGGCGAATAACACTTATACTGAAAGGGCTTGCCAAACTTCCAGCACACTAGAGTCTCCTGAAATCTCAACATATATTTTTTTCATCCAATCTTCATGATACTTTCAAGTAATGATCAGTACACCAATCCCACTTGGATGCCAAAGTTTAGTTCTCCTAGATTGAAGCATTCTTTTGGAGTAACAGTTTGAATTTTTAGGTTTCACTCTGTTTTCTCCTATATTGACAAATGTAGTTCGAACTCTAAATCAAACACGGTTTGTGCTAGCTTCTTGAAACTTGAAACAGTAAAGTAGTTCTACATTCTATTTTTATTTTGTGTTTCCTCTGGATGTAGACCTAAGCAGAGACTGATGAAAGACACATTCAATGAAAGGCGTTGTTAGGCTGCCAAAATACTACAGTCTCCTGAAATCTCAACATATTTTTTTTTCCGACCTTCATGATAATTTCATGTAATCAGCAGTACACCAATAAAACGTGGATGTTCAAGTTTCATTCTCCTAGGTTGAAGCATTCGTTTGCAGTAACAGTTTGAATTTTTAGTTTTCACTCTGTTTTCTCCTATACTGACAGATGCAGTTCGAACTCTAAATCAAACATGGTTTGTGCTAGCTTCTTGAAACTTGACACAATAAAGTAGTTCTACGATCTATCTCTAAGGTTTGTTTCCTCTTGATGTAGCCTTAAGCAGAGACTGGCGAATAACACTTTCAATGAAAGGCGTTGTTAAGCTTCCAAAAACTACCGTCTCCTGAAATCTCCACATATATTTTTTCATCCAATCTTCATGATTCTTTCAAGTATTGATCAGTACACCAATCAAACGTGGATGCCAAAGTTTTGTTCTTCTAGGTTGTACCATTCGTTTGCAGGAACAGTTAGAAATTATAGGTTTCACTCTGTTTTCTCCTATATTGACAGATGCAGTTAGAACTCTAAATCAAACACGGTTTGTGCTAGCTTCTTGAAACTTGACACAATAAAGTAGTTCTACGTTCTATCTCTAAGGTTTGTTTCCTCTTGTATCCTAAAGCTGGGACTGGCGAATAACACTTATACTGAAAGGGGTTGCCAAACTTCCAACACACTAGAGTCTCCTGAAATCTCAACATATATGTTTTCATCCAATCTTCATGATACTTTCAAGTAATGATCAGTACACCAATCCCACTTGGATGCCAAAGTTTAGTTCTCCTAGATTGAAGCATTCTTTTGGAGTAACAGTTTGAATTTTTAGGTTTCACTCTGTTTTCTCCTATATTGACAAATGCAGTTCGAACTCTAAATCAAACACGGTTTGTGCTAGCTTCTTGAAACTTGAAACAGTAAAGTAGTTCTACATTCTATTTTTATTTTTTGTTTCCTCTGGATGTAGACCTAAGCGGAGACTGACGAAAGACACATTCAGTGAAAGGCGTTGTTAGGCTGCCAAAATACTACAGTCTCCTGAAATCTCAACATACTTTTTTTTCCGACCTTCATGATAATTTCAAGTAATGAGCAGTACACCAATAAAACGTGGATGTTCAAGTTTCGTTCTCCTAGCTTGAAGCATTCGTTTGCAGTAACAGTTTGAATTTTTAGTTTTCACTCTGTTTTCTCCTATATTGACAGATGCAGTTCGAACTCTAAATCAAACATGGTTTGTGCTAGCTTCTTGAAACTTGACACAATAAAGTAGTTCTACGTTCTATCTCTAAGGTTTGTTTCCTCTTGATGTAGCCTTAAGCAGAGACTGGCGAATAACACTTTCAATGAAAGGCGTTGTTAAGCTTCCAAAAAACTACCGTCTCCTGAAATCTCCACATATATTTTTTCATCCAATCTTCATGATTCTTTCAAGTATTGATCAGTACACCAATCAAACGTGGATGCCCAAGTTTTGTTCTTCTAGGTTGTACCATTCTTGCAGGAACAGTTAGAAATTATAGGTTTCACTCTGTTTTCTCCTATATTGACAGATGCAGTTAGAACTCTAAATCAAACACGGTTTGTGCTAGCTTCTTGAAACTTGACACAATAAAGTAGTTCTACGTTCTATCTCTAAGGTTTGTTTCCTCTTGTATCCTAAAGCTGGGACTGGCGAATAACACTTATACTGAAAGGGCTTGCCAAACTTCCAACACACTAGAGTCTCCTGAAATCTCAACATATATTTTTTCATCCAATCTTCATGATACTTTCAAGTAATGATCAGTACACCAATTACACTTGGATGCCAAAGTTTAGTTCTCCTAGATTAAAGCATTCTTTTGGAGTAACAGTTTGAATTTTTAGGTTTCACTCTGTTTTCTCCTATATTGACAAATGTAGTTCGAACTCTAAATCAAACACGGTTGTGCTAGCTTCTTGAAACTTGAAACAGTAAAGTAGTTCTACATTCTATTTTTATTTTTTGTTTCCTCTGGATGTAGACCTAAGCAGAGACTCACGAAAGACACATTCAATGAAAGGCGTTGTTAGGCTGCCAAAATACTACAGTCTCCTGAAATCTCAACATACTTTTTTTTCCGACCTTCATGATAATTTCAAGTAATGAGCAGTACACCAATAAAACGTGGATGTTCAATTTTCGTTCTCCTAGCTTGAAGCATTCGTTTGCAGTAACAGTTTGAATTTTTAGTTTTCACTCTGTTTTCTCCTATATTGACAGATGCAGTTCGAACTCTAAATCAAACATGGTTTGTGCTAGCTTCTTGAAACTTGACACAATAAAGTAGTTCTACGTTCTATCTCTAGGGTTTGTTTCCTCTTGATGTAGCCTTAAGCAGAGACTGGCGAATAACACTTTCAATGAAAGGCGTTGTTAAGCTTCCAAAAAACTACGGTCTCCTGAAATCTCAACATATATTTTTTCATCCAATCTTCATGATTCTTTCAAGTATTGATCAGTACACCAATCAAACGTGGATGCCCAAGTTTTGTTCTTCTAGGTTGTAGCATTCGTTTGCAGGAACAGTTAGAAATTATAGGTTTCACTCTGTTTTCTCCTATATTGACAGATGCAGTTAGAACTCTAAATCAAACACGGTTTGTGCTAGCTTCTTGAAACTTGACACAATAAAGTAGTTCTACGTTCTATCTCTAAGGTTTGTTTCCTCTTGTATCCTAAAGCTGGGACTGGCGAATAACACTTATACTGAAAGGGGTTGCCAAACTTCCAACACACTAGAGTCTCCTGAAATCTCAACATATATTTTTTCATCCAATCTTCATGATACTTTCAAGTAATGATCAGTACACCAATTACACTTGGATGCCAAAGTTAGTTCTCCTAGATTGAAGCATTCTTTTGGAGTAACAGTTTGAATTTTTAGGTTTCACTCTGTTTTCTCCTATATTGACAAATGTAGTTCGAACTCTAAATCAAACACGGTTTGTGCTAGCTTCTTGAAACTTGACATAATAAAGTAGTTCTACGTTCTATCTCTAAGGTTTGTTTCCTCTTGTATCCTAAAGCTGGGACTGGCGAATAACACTTATACTGAAAGGGGTTGCCAAACTTCCAACACACTAGAGTCTCCTGAAATCTCAACATATATTTTTTCATCCAATCTTCATGATACTTTCAAGTAATGATCAGTACACCAATCCCACTTGGATGCCAAAGTTTAGTTCTCCTAGATTGAAGCATGCTTTTGGAGTAACAGTTTGAATTTTTAGGTTTCACTCTGTTTTCTCCTATATTGACAAATGTAGTTTGAACTCTAAATCAAACACGGTTGTGCTAGCTTCTTGAAACTTGAAACAGTAAAGTAGTTCTACATTCTATTTTTATTTTTTGTTTCCTCTGGATGTAGACCTAAGCAGAGACTCACGAAAGACACATTCAATGAAAGGCGTTGTTAGGCTGCCAAAATACTACAGTCTCCTGAAATCTCAACATACTTTTTTTTCCGACCTTCATGATAATTTCAAGTAATGAGCAGTACACCAATAAAACGTGGATGTTCAATTTTCGTTCTCTTAGCTTGAAGCATTCGTTTGCAGTAACAGTTTGAATTTTTAGTTTTCACTCTGTTTTCTCATATATTGACAGATGCAGTTCGAACTCTAAATCAAACATGGTTTGTGCTAGCTTCTTGAAACTTGACACAATAAAGTAGTTCTACGTTCTATCTCTAAGGTTTGTTTCCTCTTGATGTAGCCTTAAGCAGAGACTGGCGAATAACACTTTCAATGAAAGGCGTTGTTAAGCTTCCCAAAAACTACGGTCTCCTGAAATCTCAACATATATTTTTTCATCCAATCTTCATGATTTCTTCAAGTATTGATCAGTACACCAATCAAACGTGGATGCCCAAGTTTTGTTCTTCTAGGTTGTAGCATTCGTTTGCAGGAACAGTTAGAAATTATAGGTTTCACTCTGTTTTCTCCTATATTGACAGATGCAGTTAGAACTCTAAATCAAACACGGTTTGTGCTAGCTTCTTGAAACTTGACACAATAAAGTAGTTCTACGTTCTATCTCTAAGGTTTGTTTCCTCTTGTATCCTAAAGCTGGGACTGGCGAATAACACTTATACTGAAAGGGGTTGCCAAACTTCCAACACACTAGAGTCTCCTGAAATCTCAACATATATTTTTTCATCCAATCTTCATGATACTTTCAAGTAATGATCAGTACACCAATCCCACTTGGATGCCAAAGTTTAGTTCTCCTAGATTGAAGCATTCTTTTGAAGTAACAGTTTGAATTGTTAGGTTTCACTCTCTTTTCTCCTATATTGACAAATGTAGTTCGAACTCTAAATCAAACACGGTTTGTGCTAGCTTCTTGAAACTTGAAACAGTAAAGTAGTTCTACATTCTATTTTTATTTTTTGTTTCCTCTGGATGTAGAACTAAGCAGAGACTGACAAAAGACACATTCAATGAAAGGCGTTGTTAGGCTGCCAAAATACTACAGTCTCCTGAAATCTCAACATATTTTTTTTCCGACCTTCATGATAATTTCATGTAATCAGCAGTACACCAATAAAACGTGGATGTTCAAGTTTCGTTTTCCTAGCTTGAAGCATTCGTTTGCAGTAACAGTTTGAATTTTTAGTTTTCACTCTGTTTTCTCCAATATTGAGAGATGCAGTTCGAACTCTAAATCAAACATGGTTTGTGCTAGCTTCTTGAAACTTGACACAATAAAGTAGTTCAACGTTCTATCTCTAAGGTTTGTTTCCTCTTGATGTAGCATTAAGCAGAGACTGGCGAATAACACTTTCAATGAAAGGCGTTGTTAAGCTTCCAAAAAACTACCGTCTCCTGAAATCACAACATATATTTTTTCATCCAATCTTCATGATTCTTTCAAGTATTGATCAGTACACCAATCAAACGTTAATGCCCAAGTTTTGTTCTTCTAGGTTGTAGCATTCGTTTGCAGGAACAGTTAGAAATTATAGGTTTCACTCTGTTTTCTCCTATATTGACAGATGCAGTTAGAACTCTAAATCAAACACGGTTTGTGCTAGCTTCTTGAAACTTGACACAATAAAGTAGTTCTACGTTCTATCTCTAAGGTTTGTTTCCTCTTGTATCCTAAAGCTGGGACTGGCGAATAACACTTATACTGAAAGGGCTTGCCAAACTTCCAACACACTAGAGTCTCCTGAAATCTCAACATATATTTTTTCATCCAATCTTCATGATACTTTCAAGTAATGATCAGTACACCAATCCCACTTGGATGCCAAAGTTTAGTTCTCCTAGATTGAAGCATTCTTTTGGAGTAACAGTTTGAATTTTTAGGTTTCACTCTGTTTTCTCCTATATTGACAAATGTAGTTCGAACTCTAAATCAAACACGGTTTGTGCTAGCTTCTTGAAACTTGAAACAGTAAAGTAGTTCTTCATTCTATTTTTATTTTGTGTTTCCTCTGGATGTAGACCTAAGCAGAGACTGATGAAAGACACATTCAATGAAAGGCGTTGTTAGGCTGCCAAAATACTACAGTCTCCTGAAATCTCAACATATTTTTTTTTTCCGACCTTCATGATAATTTCATGTAATCAGCAGTACACCAATAAAACGTGGATGTTCAAGTTTCATTCTCCTAGGTTGAAGCATTCGTTTGCAGTAACAGTTTGAATTTTTAGTTTTCACTCTGTTTTCTCCTATACTGACAGATGCAGTTCGAACTCTAAATCAAACATGGTTTGTGCTAGCTTCTTGAAACTTGACACAATAAAGTAGTTCTACGTTCTATCTCTAAGGTTTGTTTCCTCTTGATGTAGCCTTAAGCAGAGACTGGCGAATAACACTTTCAATGAAAGGCGTTGTTAAGCTTCCAAAAACTACCGTCTCCTGAAATCTCCACATATATTTTTTCATCCAATCTTCATGATTCTTTCAAGTATTGATCAGTACACCAATCAAACGTGGATGCCCAAGTTTTGTTCTTCTAGGTTGTACCATTCGTTTGCAGGAACAGTTAGAAATTATAGGTTTCACTCTGTTTTCTCCTATATTGACAGATGCAGTTAGAACTCTAAATCAAACACGGTTTGTGCTAGCTTCTTGAAACTTGACACAATAAAGTAGTTCTACGTTCTATCTCTAAGGTTTGTTTCCTCTTGTATCCTAAAGGTGGGACTGGCGAATAACACTTATACTGAAAGGGGTTGCCAAACTTCCAACACACTAGAGTCTCCTGAAATCTCAACATATATTTTTTCATCCAATCTTCATGATACTTTCAAGTAATGATCAGTACACCAATCCCACTTGGATGCCAAAGTTTAGTTCTCCTAGATTGAAGCATTCTTTTGGAGTAACAGTTTGAATTTTTATGTTTCACTCTGTTTTCTCCTATATTGACAAATGCAGTTCGAACTCTAAATCAAACACGGTTTGTGCTAGCATCTTGAAACTTGAAACAGTAAAGTAGTTCTACATTCTATTTTGATTTTTTGTTTCCTCTGGATGTAGACCTAAGCAGAGACTCACGAAAGACACATTCAATGAAAGGCGTTGTTAGGCTGCCAAAATACTACAGTCTCCTGAAATCTCAACATATTTTTTTTCCGACCTTCATGATAACTTCAAGTAATGAGCAGTACACCAATAAAACGTGGATGTTCAAGTTTCGTTCTCCTAGGTTGAAGCATTCGTTTGCAGTAACAGTTTGAATTTTTAGTTTTCACTCTGTTTTCTCCTATATTGACAGATGCAGTTCGAACTCTAAATCAAACATGGTTTGTGCTAGCTTCTTGAAACTTGACACAATATAGTAGTTCTACGTTCTATCTCTAAGGTTTGTTTCCTCTTGATGTAGCCTTAAGCAGAGACTGGCGAATAACGCTTTCAATGAAAGGCGTTGTTAAGCTTCCAAAAAACTACCGTCTCCTGAAATCTCCACATATATTTTTTCATCCAATCTTCATGATTCTTTCAAGTATTGATCAGTACACCAATCAAACGTGGATGCCCAAGTTTTGTTCTTCTAGGTTGTACCATTCGTTTGCAGGAACAGTTAGAAATTATAGGTTTCACTCTGTTTTCTCCTATATTGACAGATGCAGTTAGAACTCTAAATCAAACACGGTTTGTGCTAGCTTCTTGAAACTTGACACAATAAAGTAGTTCTACGTTCTATCTCTAAGGTTTGTTTCCTCTTGTATCCTAAAGCTGGGACTGGCGAATAACACTTATACTGAAAGGGGTTGCCAAACTTCCAACACACTAGAGTCTCCTGAAATCTCAACATATATTTTTTCATCCAATCTTCATGATACTTTCAAGTAATGATCAGTACACCAATCCCACTTGGAAGCCAAAGTTTAGTTCTCCTAGATTGAAGCATTCTTTTGGAGTAACAGTTTGAATTTTTAGGTTTCACTCTGTTTTCTCCTATATTGACAAATGTAGTTCGAACTCTAAATCAAACACGGTTTGTGCTAGCTTCTTCAAACTTGAAACAGTAAAGGAGTTCTACATTCTATTTTTATTTTTTGTTTCCTCTGGATGTAGACCTAAGCAGAGACTGACGAAAGACACGTTCAATGAAAGGCGTTGTTAGGCTGCCAAAATACTACAGTCTCCTGAAATCTCAACATATTTTTTTTTCCGACCTTCATGATAATTTCAAGTAATGAGCAGTACACCAATAAAACGTGGATGTTCAAGTTTCGTTCTCCTAGGTTGAAGCATTCGTTTGCAGTAACAGTTTGAATTTTTAGTTTTCACTCTGTTTTCTCCTATATTGACAGATGCAGTTCGAACTCTAAATCAAACATGGTTTGTGCTAGCTTCTTGAAACTTGACACAATAAAGTAGTTCTACGTTCTATCTCTAAGGTTTGTTTCCTCTTGATGTAGCCTTAAGCAGAGACTGGCGAATAACACTTTCAATGAAAGGCGTTGTTAAGCTTCCAAAAAACTACCGTCTCCTGAAATCTCCACATATATTTTTTCATCCAATCTTCATGATTCTTTCAAGTATTGATCAGTACACCAATCAAACATGGATGCCCAAGTTTTGTTCTTCTAGGTTGTAGCATTCGTTTTCAGGAACAGTTAGAAATTATAGGTTTCACTCTGTTTTCTCCTATATTGACAGATGCAGTTAGAACTCTAAATCAAACACGGTTTGTGCTAGCTTCTTGAAACTTGACACAATAAAGTAGTTCTACGTTCTATCTCTAAGGTTTGTTTCCTCTTGTTTCCTAAAGCTGGGACTGGCGAATAACACTTATACTGAAAGGGGTTGCCAAACTTCCAACACACTAGAGTCTCCTGAAATCTCAACTTATATTTTTTCATCCAATCTTCATGATACTTTCAAGTAATGATCAGTACACCAATCCCACTTGGATGCCAAAGTTTAGTTCTCCTAGATTGAAGCATTCTTTTGGAGTAACAGTTTGAATTTTTAGGTTTCACTCTGTTTTCTCCTATATTGACAAATGTAGTTCGAACTCTAAATCAAACACGGTTTGTGCTAGCTTCTTGAAACTTGAAACAGTAAAGTAGTTCTACATTCTATTTTTATTTTTTGTTTCCTCTGGATGTAGACCTAAGCAGAGACTGACGAAAGACACATTCAATGAAAGGCGTTGTTAGGCTGCCAAAATACTACAGTCTCCTGAAATCTGAACATATATTTTTTTCCGACCTTCATGATAATTTCAAGTAATGAGCAGTACACCAATAAAACGTGGATGTTCAAGTTTCGTTCTCCTAGGTTGAAGCATTCGTTTGCAGTAACAGTTTGAATTTTTAGTTTTCACTCTGTTTTCTCCTATATTGACAGATGCAGTTCGAACTCTAAATCAAACATGGTTTGTGCTAGCTTCTTGAAACTTGACACAATAAAGTAGTTCTACGTTCTATCTCTAAGGTTTGTTTCCTCTTGATGTAGCCTTAAGCAGAGTCTGGCGAATAACACTTTCAATGAAAGGCGTTGTTAAGCTTCCAAAAAACTACCGTCTCCTGAAATCTCAACATATATCTTTTCATCCAAACTTCATGATTCTTTCAAGTATTGATCAGTACACCAATCAAACGTGGATGCCCAAGTTTTGTTCTTCTTGGTTGTAGCATTCGTTTGCAGGAACAGTTAGAAATTATAGGTTTCACTCTGTTTTCTCCTATATTGACAGATGCAGTTAGAACTTTAAATCAAACACGGTTTGTGCTAGCTTCTTGAAACTTGACACAATAAAGTAGTTCTACGTTCTATCTCTAAGGTTTGTTTCCTCTTGTATCCTAAAGCTGGGACTATCGAATAACACTTATACTGAAAGGGGTTGCCAAACTTCCAACACACTATAGTCTCCTGAAATCTCAACATATATTTTTTCATCCAATCTTCATGATACTTTCAAGTAATGATCAGTACACCAATCCCACTTGGATGCCAAAGTTTCGTTATCCTAGATTGAAGCATTCTTTTGGAGTAACAGTTTGGGTTTTTAGGTTTCACTCTGTTTTCTCCTATATTGACAAATGTAGTTCGAACTCTAAATCAAACACGGTTTGTGCTAGCTTCTTGAAACTTGAAACAGTAAAGTAGTTCTACATTCTATTTTTATTTTGTGTTTCCTCTGGATGTAGACCTAAGCAGAGACTGACGAAAGACACATTCAATGAAAGGCGTTGTTAGGCGGCCAAAATACTACAGTCTCCTGAAATCTCAACATATTTTTTTTTCCGTCCTTCATGATAATTTCAAGTAATGAGCAGTACACCAATAAAACGTGGATGTTCAAGTTTCGTTCTCCTAGCTTGAAGCATTCGTTTGCAGTAACAGTTTGAATTTTTAGTTTTCACTCTGTTTTCTCCTATATTGACAGATGCATTTCGAACTCTAAATCAAACATGGTTTGTGCTAGCTTCTTGAAACTTGACACAATAAAGTAGTTCTACGTTCTATCTCTAAGGTTTGTTTCCTCTTGATGTAGCCTTAAGCAGAGACTGGCGAATAACACTTTCAATGAAAGGCGTTGTTAAGCTTCCAAAAAACTACCGTCTCCTGAAATCTCCACATATATTTTTTCATCCAATCTTCATGATTCTTTCAAGTATTGATCAGTACACCAATCAAACGTGGATGCCCAAGTTTTGTTCTTCTAGGTTGTACCATTCGTTTGCAGGAACAGTTAGAAATTATAGGTTTCCCTCTGTTTTCTCCTATATTGACAGATGCAGTTAGAACTCTAAATCAAACACGGTTTGTGCTAGCTTCTTGAAACTTGACACAATAAAGTAGTTCTACGTTCTATCTCTAAGGTTTGTTTCCTCTTGTATCCTAAAGCTGGGACTGGCGAATAACACTTATACTGAAAGGGGTTGCCAAACTTCCAACACACTAGAGTCTCCTGAAATCTCAACATATATTTTTTCATCCAATCTTCATGATACTTTCAAGTAATGATCAGTACACCAATCCCACTTGGATGCCAAAGTTTCGTTATCCTAGATTGAAGCATTCTTTTGGAGTAACAGTTTGAATTTTTAGGTTTCACTCTGTTTTCTCCTATATTGACAAATGTAGTTCGAACTCTAAATCAAACGCGGTTTGTGCTAGCTTCTTGAAACTTGAAACAGTAAAGGAGTTCTACATTCTATTTTTATTTTTTGTTTCCTCTGGATGTAGACCTAAGCAGAGACTGATGAAAGACACGTTCAATGAAAGGCGTTGTTAGGCTGCCAAAATACTACAGTCTCCTGAAATCTCAACATATTTTTTTTCCGACCTTCATGATAATTTCAAGTAATGAGCAGTACACCAAAAAAACGTGGATGTTCAAGTTTCGTTCTCCTAGGTTGAAACATTCGTTTGCAGTAACAGTTTGAATTTTTAGTTTTCACTCTGTTTTCTCCTATATTGACAGATGCAGTTCGAACTCTAAATCAAACATGGTTTTTGCTAGCTTCTTGAAACTTGACACAATAAAGTAGTTCTACGTTCTATCTCTAAGGTTTGTTTCCTCTTGATGTAGCTTAAGCAGAGACTGGCGAATAACACTTTCAATGAAAGGCGTTGTTAAGCTTCCAAAAAACTACCGTCTCCTGAAATCTCCACATATATTTTTTCATCCAAACTTCATGATTCTTTCAAGTATTGATCAGTACACCAATCAAACGTGGATGCCCAAGTTTTGTTCTTCTTGGTTGTAGCATTCGTTTGCAGGAACAGTTAGAAATTATAGGTTTCACTCTGTTTTCTCCTATATTGACAGATGCAGTTAGAACTTTAAATCAAACACGGTTTGTGCTAGCTTCTTGAAACTTGACACAACAAAGTAGTTCTAGGTTCTATCTCTAAGGTTTGTTTCCTCTTGTATCCTAAAGCTGGGACTGGCGAATAACACTTATACTGAAAGGGGTTGCCAAACTTCCAACACACTAGAGTCTCCTGAAATCTCAACATATATTTTTTCATCCAATCTTCATGATACTTTCAAGTAATGATCAGTACACCAATCCCACTTGGATGCCAAAGTTTCGTTATCCTAGATTGAAGCATTCTTTTGGAGTAACAGTTTGGGTTTTTAGGTTTCACTCTGTTTTCTCCTATATTGACAAATATAGTTCGAACTCTAAATCAAACACGGTTTGTGCTAGCTTCTTGAAACATGAAACAGTAAAGTAGTTCTACATTCTATTTTTATTTTGTGTTTCCTCTGGATGTAGACCTAAGCAGAGACTGACGAAAGACACATTCAATGAAAGGCGTTGTTAGGCGGCCAAAATACTACAGTCTCCTGAAATCTCAACATATTTTTTTTTCCGTCCTTCATGATAATTTCAAGTAATGTGCAGTACACCAATAAAACGTGGATGTTCAAGTTTCGTTCTCCTAGCTTGAAGCATTCGTTTGCAGTCACAGTTTGAATTTCTAGTTTTCACTCTGTTTTCTCCTATATTGACAGATGCAGTTCGAACTCTAAATCAAACATGGTTTGTGCTAGCTTCTTGAAACTTGACACAATAAAGTAGTTCTACGTTCTAACTCTAAGGTTTGTTTCCTCATGATGTAGCCTTAAGCAGAGACTTGCGAATAACACTTTCAATGAAAGGCGTTGTTAAGCTTCCAAAAAACTACCGTCTCCTGAAATCTCCACATATATTTTTTCATCCAATCTTCATGATTCTTTCAAGTATTGATCAGTACACCAATCAAACGTGGATGCCCAAGTTTTGTTCTTCTAGGTTGTACCATTCGTTTGCAGGAACAGTTAGAAATTATAGGTTTCACTCTGTTTTCTCCTATATTGACAGATGCAGTTAGAACTCTAAATCAAACACGGTTTGTGCTAGCTTCTGGAAACTTGGCACAGTAAAGTAGTTCTACGTTCTATCTCTAAGGTTTGTTTCCTCTTGTATCCTAAAGCTGGGACTGGCGAATAACACTTATACTGAAAGGGGTTGCCAAACTTCCAACACACTAGAGTCTCCTGAAATCTCAACATATATTTTTTCATCCAATCTTCATGATACTTTCAAGTAATGATCAGTACACCAATCCCACTTGGATGCCAAAGTTTCGTTATCCTAGATTGAAGCATTCTTTTGGAGTAACAGTTTGGGTTTTTAGGTTTCACTCTGTTTTCTCCTATATTGACAAATATAGTTCGAACTCTAAATCAAACACGGTTTGTGCTAGCTTCTTGAAACATGAAACAGTAAAGTAGTTCTACATTCTATTTTTATTTTGTGTTTCCTCTGGATGTAGACCTAAGCAGAGACTGACGAAAGACACATTCAATGAAAGGCGTTGTTAGGCGGCCAAAATACTACAGTCTCCTGAAATCTCAACATATTTTTTTTTCCGTCCTTCATGATAATTTCAAGTAATGTGCAGTACACCAATAAAACGTGGATGTTCAAGTTTCGTTCTCCTAGCTTGAAGCATTCGTTTGCAGTAACAGTTTGAATTTTTAGTTTTCACTCTGTTTTCTCCTATATTGACAGATGCAGTTCGAACTCTAAATCAAACATGGTTTGTGCTAGCTTCTTGAAACTTGACACAATAAAGTAGTTCTACGTTCTATCTCTAAGGTTTGTTTCCTCTTGATGCAGCCTTAAGCAGAGACTTGCGAATAACACTTTCAATGAAAGGCGTTGTTAAGCTTCCAAAAAACTACCGTCTCCTGAAATCTCCACATATATTTTTTCATCCAATCTTCATGATTCTTTCAAGTATTGATCAGTACACCAATCAAACGTGGATGCCCAAGTTTTGTTCTTCTAGGTTGTACCATTCGTTTGCAGGAACAGTTAGAAATTATAGGTTTCCCTCTGTTTTCTCCTATATTGACAGATGCAGTTAGAACTCTAAATCAAACACGGTTTGTGCTAGCTTCTTGAAACTTGACACAATAAAGTAGTTCTACGTTCTATCTCTAAGGTTTGTTTCCTCTTGTATCCTAAAGCTGGGACTGGCGAATAACACTTATACTGAAAGGGGTTGCCAAACTTCCAACACACTAGAGTCTCCTGAAATCTCAACATATATTTTTTCATCCAATCTTCATGATACTTTCAAGTAATGATCAGTACACCAATCCCACTTGGATGCCAAAGTTTCGTTATCCTAGATTGAAGCATTCTTTTGGAGTAACAGTTTGAATTTTTAGGTTTCACTCTGTTTTCTCCTATATTGACAAATGTAGTTCGAACTCTAAATCAAACGCGGTTTGTGCTAGCTTCTTGAAACTTGAAACAGTAAAGGAGTTCTACATTCTATTTTTATTTTTTGTTTCCTCTGGATGTAGACCTAAGCAGAGACTGATGAAAGACACGTTCAATGAAAGGCGTTGTTAGGCTGCCAAAATACTACAGTCTCCTGAAATCTCAACATATTTTTTTTCCGACCTTCATGATAATTTCAAGTAATGAGCAGTACACCAATAAAACGTGGATGTTCAAGTTTCGTTCTCCTAGGTTGAAGCATTCATTTGCAGTAACAGTTTGAATTTTTAGTTTTCACTCTGTTTTCTCCTATATTGACAGATGCAGTTCGAACTCTAAATCAAACATGGTTTTTGATAGCTTCTTGAAACTTGACACAATAAAGTAGTTCTACGTTCTATCTCTAAGGTTTGTTTCCTCTTGATGTAGCCTTAAGCAGATGTTGGCGAATAACACTTTCAATGAAAGGCGTTGTTAAGCTTCCAAAAAACTACCGTCTCCTGAAATCTCAACATATATTTTTTCATCCAATCTTCATGATTCTTTCAAGTATTGATCAGTACACCAATCAAACGTGGATGCCCAAGTTTTGTTCTTCTAGGTTGTAGCATTCGTTTGCAGGAACAGTTAGAAATTATAGGTTTCACTCTGTTTTCTTTTATATTGACAGATGCAGTTAGAACTCTAAATGAAACACGGTTTGTGCTAGCTTCTTGAAACTTGACACAATAAAGAAGTTCTACGTTCTATCTCTAAGGTTTGTTTCCTCTGGTATCCTAAAGCTGGGACAGGCGAATAACACTTATACTGAAATGGGTTGCCAAACTTCCAACACACTAGACTCTCCTGAAATCTCAACATATATTTTTTCATCCAATCTTCATGATACATTCAAGTAATGATCAGTACACCAATCCCACTTGGGTGCAAAAGTTTAGTTCTCCTAGATTGAAGCATTCTTTTGGAGTAACAGTTTGAATTTTTAGGTTTCACTCTGTTTTCTCCTATACTGACAAATGTAGTTCGAACTCTAAATCAAACACGGTTTGTGCTAGCTTCTTGAAACTTGAAACTGTAAAGTAGTTCTACATTCTATTTTTATTTTTTGTTTCCTCTGGATGTAGACCTAAGCAGAGACTGACGAAAGACACATTCAATGAAAGGCGTTGTTAGGCTGCCAAAATACTACAGTCTCCTGAAATCTCAACATATTTTTTTTTCCGACCTTCATGATAATTTCAAGTAATGAGCAGTACACCAATAAAACGTGGATGTTCAAGTTTCGTTCTCCTAGCTTGAAGCATTCGTTTGCAGTAACAGTTTGAATTTTTAGTTTTCACTCTGTTTTCTCCTATATTGACAGATGCAGTTCGAACTCTAAATCAAACATGGTTTGTGCTAGCTTCTTGAAACTTGACACAATAAAGTAGTTCTACGTTCTATCTCTAAGGTTTGTTTCCTCGTGATGTAGCCTTAAGCAGAGACTGGCGAATAAAACTTTCAATGAAAGGCGTTGTTAAGCTTCCAAAAAACTACCGTCTCCTGAAATCTCAACATATATTTTTTCATCCAATCTTCATGATTCTTTCAAGTATTGATCAGTACACCAATCAAACGTGGATGCCCAAGTTTTGTTCTTCTAGGTTGTAGCATTCGTTTGCAGGAACAGTTAGAAATTATAGGTTTCACTCTGTTTTCTCCTATATTGACAGATGCAGTTAGAACTCTAAATCAAACACGGTTTGTGCTAGCTTCTTGAAACTTGACACAATAAAGTAGTTCTACGTTCTATTTCAAAGGTTTGTTTCCTCTTGTATCCTAAAGCTGGGACTGGCGAATAACACTTATACTGAAAGGGGTTGCCAAACTTCCAACACACTAGAGTCTCCTGAAATCTCAACATATATTTTTTCATCCAATCTTCATGATACTTTCAAGTAATGATCAGTACACCAATCCCACTTGGATGCCAAAGTTTAGTTCTCCTAGATTGAAGCATTCTTTTGGAGTAACAGTTTGGGTTTTTAGGTTTCACTCTGTTTTCTCCTATATTGACAATTGTAGTTCGAACGCTAAATCAAACACGGTTTGTGCTAGCTTCTTGAAACTTGAAACAGTAAAGTAGTTCTACATTCTATTTTTATTTTTTGTTTCCTCTGGATGTAGACCTAAGCAGAGACTGACGAAAGACACATTCAATGAAAGGCGTTGTTAGGCTGCCAAAATACAACAGTCTCCTGAAATCTCAACATATTTTTTTTTCCGACCTTCATGATGATTTCAAGTAATCAGCAGTACACAAATAATACGTGGATGTTCAAGTTTCGTTCTCCTAGGTTGAAGCATTCGTTTGCAGTAACAGTTTGAATTTTTAGTTTTCACTCTGTTTTCTCCTATATTGACAGATGCAGTTCGAACTCTAAATCAAACATGGTTTGTGCTAGCTTCATGAAACTTGACACAATAAAGTAGTTCTACGTTCTATCTCTAAGGTTTGTTTCCTCTTGATGTAGCCTTAAGCAGAGACTGGCGAATAACACTTTCAATGAAAGGCGTTGTTAAGCTTCCAAAAAACTACCGTCTCCTGAAATCTCAACATATATGTTTTCATCAAATCTTCTTGATTCTTTCAAGTATTGATCAGTACACCAATCAAACGTGGATGCCCAAGTTTTGTTCTTCTAGGTTGTAGCATTCGTTTGCAGGAACAGTTAGAAATTATAGGTTTCACTCTGTTTTCTCCTATATTGACAGATGCAGTTAGAACTCTAAATCAAACACGGTTTGTGCTAGCTTCTTGAAACTTGACACAATAAAGTAGTTCTACGTTCTATCTCTAAGGTTTGTTTCCTCTTGTATCCTAAAGCTGGGACTGGCGAATAACACTTATACTGAAAGGGGTTGCCAAACTTCCAACACACTAGAGTCTCCTGAAATCTCAACATAATTTTTTTCATCCAATCTTCATGATACTTTCAAGTAATGATCAGTACACCAATCCCACTTGGATGCCAACGTTTAGTTCTCCTAGATTGAAGCATTCTTTTGGAGTAACAGTTTGAATTTTTAGGTTTCACTCTGTTTTCTCCTATATTGACAAATGTAGTTCGAACTCTAAATCAAACACGGTTTGTGCTAGCTTCTTGAAACTTGAAACAGTAAAGTAGTTCTACATTCTATTTTTATTTTTTGTTTCCTCTGGATGTAGATTTAAGCAGAGACTGACGAAAGACACATTCAATGAAAGGCGTTGTTAGGCTGCCAAAATACTACAGTCTCCTGAAATCTCAACATATTTTTTTTCCGACCTTCATGATGACTTCAAGTAATGAGCAGAACACCAATAAAACGTGGATGTTCAAGTTTCGTTCTCCTAGGTTGAAGCATTCGTTTGCAGTAACAGTTTGAATTTTTAGTTTTCACTTTGTTTTCTCCTATATTGACAGATGCAGTTCGAACTCTAAATCAAACATGGTTTGTGCTAGATTCTTGAAACTTGACACAATAAAGTAGTTCTACGTTCTATCTCTAAGGTTTGTTTCCTCTTGATGTAGCCTTAAGCAGAGACTGGAAATAACACTTTCAATGATAGGCGTTGTTAAGCTTCCAAAAAACTACCGTCTCCTAAAATCTCAACATATATTTTTTCATCCAATCTCAAGATTCTTTCAAGTATTGATCAGTACACCAATCAAACGTGGAGGCCCAAATTTTGTTCTTCTAGGTTGTAGCATTCGTTTGCAGGAACAGTTAGAAATTATAGGTTTCACTCTGTTTTCTCCTATATTGACAGATGCAGTTAGAACTCTAAATCAAACACGGTTTGTGCTAGCTTCTTGAAACTTGAAACAGTAAAGTAGTTCTACATTCTATTTTTATTTTTTGTTTCCTCTGGATGTAGACCTAAGCAGAGACTGACGAAAGACACATTCAATGAAAGGCGTTGTTAGGCTGCCAAAATACTACAGTCTCCTGAAATCTCAACATATTTTTTTTCCGACCTTCATGATAATTTCAAGTAATGAGCAGTACACCAATAAAACGTGGATGTTCAAGTTTCGTTCTCCTAGGTTGAAGCATTCGTTTGCAGTAACAGTTTGAATTTTTAGTTTTCACTCTGTTTTCTCCTATATTGACAGATGCAGTTCGAACTCTAAATCAAACATGGTTTGTGCTAGCTTCTTGAAACTTGACACAATAAAGTAGTTCTACGTTCTATCTCTAAGGTTTGTTTCCTCTTGATGTAGCCTTAAGCAGAGACTGGCGAATAACACTTTCAATGAAAGGCGTTGTTAAGCTTCCAAAAAACTACCGTCTCCTGAAATCTCAACATATATCTTTTCATCCAATCTTCATGATTCTTTCAAGTATTGATCAGTACACCAATCAAACGTGGATGCCCAAGTTTTGTTCTTCTAGGTTGTAGCATTCGTTTGCATGAACAGTTAGAAATTATAGGTTTCACTCTGTTTTCTCCTATATTGACAGATGCAGTTAGAACTTTAAATCAAACACAGTTTGTGCTAGCTTCTTGAAACTTGACACAATAAAGTAGTTCTACGTTCTATCTCTAAGCTTTGTTTCCTCTTGTATCCTAAAGCTGGGACTGGCGAATAACACTTATACTGAAAGGGGTTGCCAAACTTCCAACACACTATAGTCTCCTGAAATCTCAACATATATTTTTTCATTCAATCTTCATGATACTTTCAAGTAAGATCAGTTACACCAATCCCACTTGGATGCCAAAGTTTCGTTATCCTAGATTGAAGCATTCTTTTGGAGTAACAGTTTGGGTTTTTAGGTTTCACTCTGTTTTCTCCTATATTGACAAATGTAGTTCGAACTCTAAATCAAACACGGTTTGTGCTAGCTTCTTGAAACTTGAAACAGTAAAGTAGTTCTACATTCTATTTTTATTTTGTGTTTCCTCTGGATGTAGACCTAAGCAGAGACTGACGAAAGACACATTCAATGAAAGGCGTTGTTAGGCTGCCAAAATACTACAGTCTCCTGAAATCTCAACATATTTTTTTTTCCGACCTTCATGATAATTTCAAGTAATGAGCAGTACACCAATAAAACGTGGATGTTCAAGTTTCGTTCTCCTAGCTTGAAGCATTCGTTTGCAGTAACAGTTTGAATTTTTAGTTTTCACTCTGTTTTCTCCTATATTGACAGATGCAGTTCGAACTCTAAATCAAACATGGTTTGTGCTAGCTTCTTGAAACTTGACAACTTGACACAATAAAGTAATTCTACGTTCTATCTCTAAGGTTTGTTTCCTCTTGATGTAGCCTTAAGCAGAGACTGGCGAATAACACTTTCAATGAAAGGCGTTGTTAAGCTTCCAAAAAACTACTGTCTCCTGAAATCTCAACATATATTTTTTCATCCAATCTTCATGATTCTTTCAAGTATTGATCAGTACACCAATCAAACGTGGATGCCCAAGTTTTGTTCTTCTAGGTTGTAGCATTCGTTTGCAGGAACAGTTAGAAATTATAGGTTTCACTCTGTTTTCTCCTATATTGACAGATGCATTTCGAACTCTAAATCAAACACGGTTTGTGCTAGCTTCTTGAAACTTGACACAATAAAGTAGTTCTACGTTCTATCTCTAAGGTTTGTTTCCTCTTGTATCCTAAAGCTGGGACTGGCGAATAACACTTATACTGAAAGGGGTTGCCAAACTTCCAACACAATAGAGTCTCCTGAAATCTCAACATATATTTTTTCATCCAATCTTCATGATACTTTCAAGTAATGATCAGTACACCAATCCCACTTGGATGCCAAAGTTTCGTTCTCCTAGATTGAAGCATTCTTTTGGAGTAACAGTTTGAATTTTTAGGTTTCACTCTGTTTTCTCCTATATTGACAAATGTAGTTCGAACTCTAAATCAAACAAGGTTTGTGCTAGCTTCTTGAAACTTGAAACAGTAAAGTAGTTCTACATTCTATTTTTATTTTTTGTTTCCACTGGATGTAGACCTAAGCAGAGACTGACGAAAGACACATTCAATGAAAGGCGTTGTTAGGCTGCCAAAATACTACAGTCTCCTGAAATCTCAACATATTTTTTTTATCCGACCTTCATGAAAATTTCATGTAATCAGCAGTACACCAATAAAACGTGGATGTTCAAGTTTCGTTCTCCTAGGTTGAAGCATTCGTTTGCAGTAACAGTATGAATTTTTAGTTTTCACTCTCTTTTCTCCTATATTGACAGATGCAGTTCGAACTCTAAATCAAACATGGTTTGTGCTAGCTTCTTGAAACTTGACACAATAAAGTAGTTCTACGTTCTATCTCTAAGGTTTGTTTCCTCTTGATGTAGCCTTAAGCAGAGACTGGCGAATAACACTTTAAATGAAAGGCGTTGTTAAGCTTCCAAAAAACTACCATCTCCTGAAATCTCAACATATATTTTTTCATCCAATCTTCATGATTCTTTCAAGTATTGATCAGTACACCAATCAAACGTGGATGCCCAAGTTTTGTTCTTCTAGGTTGTAGCATTCGTTTGCAGGAACAGTTAGAAATTATAGGTTTCACTCTGTTTTCTATTATATTGACAGATGCAGTTAGAACTCTAAATGAAACACGGTTTGTGCTAGCTTCTTGAAACTTGACACAATAAAGAAGTTCTACGTTCTATCTCTAAGGTTTGTTTCCTCTGGTATCCTAAAGCTGGGACAGGCGAAAAACACTTATACTGAAATGGGTTGCCAAACTTCCAACACACTAGACTCTCCTGAAATCTCAACATATATTTTTTCATCCAATCTTCATGATACTTTCAAGTAATGATCAGTACACCAATCCCACTTGGATGCAAAAGTTTAGTTCTCCTAGATTGAAGCATTCTTTTGGAGTAACAGTTTGAATTTTTAGGTTTCACTCTGTTTTCTCCTATACTGACAAATGTAGTTCGAACTCTAAATCAAACACGGTTTGTGCTAGCTTCTTGAAACTTGAAACAGTAAAGTAGTTCTACATTCTATTTTTATTTTTTGTTTCCTCTGGATGTAGACCTAAGCAGAGACTGACGAAAGACACATTCAATGACAGGCGTTGTTAGGCTGTCAAAATACTACAGTCTCCTGAAATCTCAACATATTTTTTTCCGACCTTCATGATAATTTCAAGTAATGAGCAGTACACCAATAAAACGTGGATGTTCAAGTTTCGTTCTCCTAGGTTGAAGCATTCGTTTGCAGTAACCGTTTGAATTTTTAGTTTTCACTCTGTTTTCTTTTATATTGACAGATGCAGTTCGAACTCTAAATCAAACATGGTTTGTGCTAGCTTCTTGAAACTTGACACAATAAAGTTGTTTTACGTTCTATCTGTAAGGTTTGTTTCCTCTTGATGTAGCCTTAAGCAGAGACTGGCGAATAACACTTTCAATGAAAGGCGTTGTTAAGCTTCCAAAAAACTACCGTCTCCTGAAATCTCAACATATATTTTTTCATCCAATCTTCATGATTCTTTCAAGTATTCATCAGTACACCAATCAAACGTGGAGGCCCAAATTTTGTTCTTCTAGGTTGTAGCATTCGTTTGCACGAACAGTTAGAAATTATAGGTTTCACTCTGTTTTCTCCTATATTGACAGATGCAGTTAGAACTCTAAATCAAACACGGTTTGTGCTAGCTTCTTGAAACTTGAAACAGTAAAGTAGTTCTACATTCTATTTTTATTTTTTGTTTCCTCTGGATGTAGACCTAAGCAGAGACTCACGAAAGACACATTCAATGAAAGGCGTTGTTAGGCTGCCAAAGTATTACAGTCTCCTGAAATCTCAACATATTTTTTTTCCGACCTTCATGATAATTTCAAGTAATGAGCAGTACACAAATAAAACGTGGATGTTCAAGTTTCGTTCTCCTAGGTTGAAGCATTCGTTTGCAGTAACAGTTTGAATTTTTAGTTTTCACTCTGTTTTCTCCTATATTGACAGATGCAGTTCGAACTCTAAATCAAACATGGTTTGTGCTAGCTTCTTGAAACTTGACACAATAATGTAGTTCTACGTTCTATCTCTAAGGTTTGTTTCCTCTTGATGTAGCCTTAAGCAGAGACTGGCGAAAAACACTTTCAATGAAAGGCGTTGTTAAGCTTCCAAAAAACTACCGTCTCCTGAAATCTCAACATATATTTTTTCATCCAATTTTCATGATTCTTTCAAGTATTGATCAGTACACCAATCAAACGTGGATGCCCAAGTTTTGTTCTTCTAGGTTGTAGCATTCGTTTGCAGGAACAGTTAGAAATTATAGGTTTCACTCTGTTTTCTCCTATATTGACAGATGCAGTTAGAACTCTAAATCAAACACGGTTTGTGCTAGCTTCTTGAAACTTGACACAATAAAGTAGTTCTACGTTCTATCTCTAAGGTTTGTTTCCTCTTGTATCCTAAAGCTGGGACTGGCGAATAACACTTATACTGAAAGGGGTTGCCAAACTTCCAACACACTAGAGTCTCCTGAAATCTCAACATATATTTTTTCATCCAATCTTCATGATACTTTCAAGTAATGATCAGTACACCAATCCCACTTGGATGCCAAAGTATAATTCTCCGAGATTGAAGCATTCTTTTGGAGTAACAGTTTGAATTTTTAGGTTTCACTCTGTTTTCTCCTATATTGACAAATGTAGTTCGAACTCTAAATCAAACACGGTTTGTGCTAGCTTCTTGAAACTTGAAACAGTAAAGTAGTTCTACATTCTATTTTTATTTTTTGTTTCCTCTGGATGTAGACCTAAGCAGAGACTCACGAAAGACACATTCAATGAAAGGCGTTGTTAGGCTGCCAAAATACTACAGTCTCCTGAAATCTCAACATATTTTTTTTTCGACCTTCATGATAATTTCAAGTAATGAGCAGTACACCAATAAAACGTGGATGTTCAAGTTTCGTTCTCCTAGGTTGAAGCATTCGTTTGCAGTAACAGTTTGAATTTTTAGTTTTCACTCTGTTTTCTTTTATATTGACAGATGCAGTTCGAACTCTAAATCAAACATGATTTGTGCTAGCTTCTTGAAACTTGACACAATAAAGTAGTTCTACGTTCTATCTCTAAGGTTTGTTTCCTCTTGATGTAGCCTTAAGCAGAGACTGGCGAATAACACTTTCAATGAAAGGCGTTGTTAAGCTTCCAAAAAACTAACGTCTCCTGAAATCTCAACATATATTTTTTCATCCAATCTTCATGATTCTTTCAAGTATTGACCAGTACACCAATCAAACGTGGATGCCCAAGTTTTCTTCTTCTAGGTTGTAGCATTCGTTTGCAGGAACAGTTAGAAATTATAGGTTTCACTCTGTTTTCTTTTATATTGACAGATGCAGTTAGAACTCTAAATCAAACACGGTTTGTGCTAGCTTCTTGAAACTTGACTCAATAAAGTTGTTCTACGTTCTATCTCTAAGGTTTGTTTCCTCTTGTATCCTAAAGCTGGGACTGGCGAATAACACTTATACTGAAAGGGGTTGCCAAACTTCCAACACACTAGAGTCTCCTGAAATCTCAACATATATTTTTTCATCCAATCTTCATGATACTTTCAAGTAATGATCAGTACACCAATCCCACTTGGATGCCAAAGTTTAGTTCTCCTAGATTGAAGCATTCTTTTGGAGTAACAGTTTGAATTTTTAGGTTTCACTCTGTTTTCTCCTATATTGACAAATGTAGTTCGAACTCTAAATCAAACACGGTTTGTGCTAGCTTCTTGAAACTTGAAACCGTAAAGTAGTTCTACATTCTATTTTTATTTTTTTGTTTCCTCTGGATGTAGACCTAAGCAGAGACTGACGAAAGACACATTCAATGAAAGGCGTTGTTAGACTGCCAAAATACTACAGTCTCCTGAAATCTCAACATATTTTTTTTTCCGACCTTCATGATAATTTCAAGTAATGAGCAGTACACCAATAAAACGTGGATGTTCAAGTTTCGTTCTCCTAGGTTGAAGCATTCGTTTGCAGTAACAGGTTGAATTTTTAGTTTTCACTCTGTTTTCTCCTATATTGACAGATGCAGTTCGAACTCTAAATCAAACATGGTTTGTGCTAGCTTCTTGAAACTTGACACAATAAAGTAGTTCTACGTTCTATCTCTAAGGTTTGTTTCCTCTTGATGTAGCCTTAAGCAGAGACTGGCGAATAACACTTTCAATGAAAGGCGTTGTTAAGCTTCCAAAAAACTACAGTCTCCTGAAATCTCAACATATATCTTTTCATCCAATCTTCTTGATTCTTTCAAGTATTGATCAGTGCACCAATCAAACGTGGATGCCCAAGTTTTGTTCTTCTAGGTTGTAGCATTCGTTTGCAGGAACAGTTAGAATTTATAGGTTTCACTCTGTTTTCTCCTATATTGACAGATGCAGTTCGAACTCTAAATCAAACATGGTTTGTGCTAGCTTCTTGAAACTTGACACAATAAAGTAGTTCTACGTTCTATCTCTAAGGTTTGTTTCCTCTTGATGTAGCCTTAAGCAGAGACTGGCGAATAACACTTTCAATGAAAGGCGTTGTTAAGCTTCCAAAAAACTACCATCTCCTGAAATCTCAACATATATTTTTTCATCCAATATTCATGATTCTTTCAAGTATTGATCAGTACACCAATCAAACGTGGATGCCCAAGTTTTGTTCTTCTAGGTTGTAGTATTCGTTTGCAGGAGCAGTTAGAAATTATAGGTTTCACTCTGTTTTCTCCTATATTGACAGATGCAGTTAGAACTCTAAATCAAACACGGTTTGTGCTAGCTTCTTGAAACTTGACACAATAAAGTAGTTCTACGTTCTAGCTCTAAGGTTTGTTTCCTCTTGTATCCTAAAGCTGGGACTGGCGAATAACACTTATACTGAAAGGGGTTGCCAAACTTCCAACACACTAGAGTCTCCTGAAATCTCAACATATATTTTTTCATCCAATCTTCATGATACTTTCAAGTAATGATCAGTACACCAATCCCACTTGGATGCCAAAGTTTAGTTCTCCTAGATTGAAGCATTCTTTTGGAGTAACAGTTTGAATTTTTAGGTTTCACTCTGTTTTCTCCTATATTGACAAATGTAGTTCGAACTCTAAATCAAACACGGTTTGTGCTAGCTTCTTGAAACTTGAAACAGTAAAGTAGTTCTACATTCTATTTTTTATTTTTTGTCTCCTCTGGATGTAGACCTAAGCAGAGACTGACGAAAGATACATTCAATGAAAGGCGTTGTTAGGCTGCCAAAATATTACAGTCTCCTGAAATCTCAACAATTTTTTTTTCAGACCTTGATGATAATTTCAAGTAATGAGCAGTACACCAATAAAACGTGGATGTTCAAGTTTCATTCTCTTAGGTTGAAGCATTCGTTTGCAGTAACAGTTTGAATTTTTAGTTTTCACTCTGTTTTCTTTTATATTGACAGATGCAGTTCGAACTCTAAATCAAACATGGTTTGTGCTAGCTTCTTGAAACTTGACACAATAAAGTAGTTCTACGTTCTATCTCTAAGGTTTGTTTCCTCTTGATGTAGCCTTAAGCAGAGACTGGCGAATAACACTTTCAATGAAAGGCGTTGTTAAGCTTCCAAAAAACTACCGTCTCCTGAAATCTCAACATATATGTTTTCATCCAATCTTCTTGATTCTCTCAAGTATTGATCAGTGCACCAATCAAACGTGGATGCCCAAGTTTTGTTCTTCTAGGATGTAGCATTCGTTTGCATGAACAGTTAGAAATTATAGGTTTCACTCTGTTTTCTCCTATATTGACAGATGCAGTTAGAACTCTAAATCAAACACGGTTTGTGCTAGCTTCTTGAAACTTGACACAATAAAGTAGTTCTACGTTCTATCTCTAAGGTTTGTTTCCTCTTGTATCCTAAAGCTGGGACTGGCGAATAACACTTATACTGAAAGGGGTTGCCAAACTTCCAACACACTAGAGTCTCCTGAAATCTCAACATATATTTTTTCATCCAATCTTCATGATACTTTCAAGTAATGATCAGTACACCTAACCCACTTGGATGCCAAAGTTTAGTTCTCCTAGATTGAAGCATTCTTTTGGAGTAACAGTTTGAATTTTTAGGTTTCACTCTGTTTGCTCCTATATTGACAAATGTAGTTCGAACTCTAAATCAAACACGGTTTGTGCTAGCTTCTTGAAACTTGTAACAGTAAAGTAGTTCTACATTCTATTTTTATGTTTTGTATTCTCTGGATGTAGACCTAAGCAGAGACTGACGAAAGACACATTCAATGAACGGCGTTGTTAGGCTGCCAAAATACTACAGTCTCCTGAAATCTCAACAATTTTTTTTTTCCGACCTTCATGATAATTTCAAGTAATGAGCAGTACACCAATAAAACGTGGATGTTCAAGTTTCGTTCTCCTAGGTTGAAGCATTCGTTTGCAGTAACAGTTTGAATTTTTAGTTTTCACTGTTTTCTCCTATATTGACAGATGCAGTTCGAACTCTAAATCAAACATGGTTTGTGCTAGCTTCTTGAAACTTGACACAATAAAGTAGTTCTACGTTCTATCTCTAAGGTTTGTTTCCTCTTGATGTAGCCTTAAGCAGAGACTGGCGAATAACACTTTCAATGAAAGGCGTTGTTAAGCTTCCAAAAAACTACAGTCTCCTGAAATCTCAACATATATCTTTTCATCCAATCTTCTTGATTCTTTCAAGTATTGATCAGTGCACCAATCAAACGTGGATGCCCAAGTTTTGTTCTTCTAGGTTGTAGCATTCGTTTGCAGGAACAGTTAGAATTTATAGGTTTCACTCTGTTTTCTCCTATATTGACAGATGCAGTTCGAACTCTAAATCAAACATGGTTTGTGCTAGCTTCTTGAAACTTGACACAATAAAGTAGTTCTACGTTCTATCTCTAAGGTTTGTTTCCTCTTGATGTAGCCTTAAGCAGAGACTGGCGAATAACACTTTCAATGAAAGGCGTTGTTAAGCTTCCAAAAAACTACCATCTCCTGAAATCTCAACATATATTTTTTCATCCAATATTCATGATTCTTTCAAGTATTGATCAGTACACCAATCAAACGTGGATGCCCAAGTTTTGTTCTTCTAGGTTGTAGTATTCGTTTGCAGGAGCAGTTAGAAATTATAGGTTTCACTCTGTTTTCTCCTATATTGACAGATGCAGTTAGAACTCTAAATCAAACACGGTTTGTGCTAGCTTCTTGAAACTTGACACAATAAAGTAGTTCTACGTTCTAGCTCTAAGGTTTGTTTCCTCTTGTATCCTAAAGCTGGGACTGGCGAATAACACTTATACTGAAAGGGGTTGCCAAACTTCCAACACACTAGAGTCTCCTGAAATCTCAACATATATTTTTTCATCCAATCTTCATGATACTTTCAAGTAATGATCAGTACACCAATCCCACTTGGATGCCAAAGTTTAGTTCTCCTAGATTGAAGCATTCTTTTGGAGTAACAGTTTGAATTTTTAGGTTTCACTCTGTTTTCTCCTATATTGACAAATGTAGTTCGAACTCTAAATCAAACACGGTTTGTGCTAGCTTCTTGAAACTTGAAACAGTAAAGTAGTTCTACATTCTATTTTTATTTTTTGTCTCCTCTGGATGTAGACCTAAGCAGAGACTGACGAAAGATACATTCAATGAAAGGCGTTGTTAGGCTGCCAAAATATTACAGTCTCCTGAAATCTCAACAATTTTTTTTTCAGACCTTGATGATAATTTCAAGTAATGAGCAGTACACCAATAAAACGTGGATGTTCAAGTTTCATTCTCTTAGGTTGAAGCATTCGTTTGCAGTAACAGTTTGAATTTTTAGTTTTCACTCTGTTTTCTTTTATATTGACAGATGCAGTTCGAACTCTAAATCAAACATGGTTTGTGCTAGCTTCTTGAAACTTGACACAATAAAGTAGTTCTACGTTCTATCTCTAAGGTTTGTTTCCTCTTGATGTAGCCTTAAGCAGAGACTGGCGAATAACACTTTCAATGAAAGGCGTTGTTAAGCTTCCAAAAAACTACCGTCTCCTGAAATCTCAACATATATGTTTTCATCCAATCTTCTTGATTCTCTCAAGTATTGATCAGTGCACCAATCAAACGTGGATGCCCAAGTTTTGTTCTTCTAGGATGTAGCATTCGTTTGCATGAACAGTTAGAAATTATAGGTTTCACTCTGTTTTCTCCTATATTGACAGATGCAGTTAGAACTCTAAATCAAACACGGTTTGTGCTAGCTTCTTGAAACTTGACACAATAAAGTAGTTCTACGTTCTATCTCTAAGGTTTGTTTCCTCTTGTATCCTAAAGCTGGGACTGGCGAATAACACTTATACTGAAAGGGGTTGCCAAACTTCCAACACACTAGAGTCTCCTGAAATCTCAACATATATTTTTTCATCCAATCTTCATGATACTTTCAAGTAATGATCAGTACACCTAACCCACTTGGATGCCAAAGTTTAGTTCTCCTAGATTGAAGCATTCTTTTGGAGTAACAGTTTGAATTTTTAGGTTTCACTCTGTTTGCTCCTATATTGACAAATGTAGTTCGAACTCTAAATCAAACACGGTTTGTGCTAGCTTCTTGAAACTTGTAACAGTAAAGTAGTTCTACATTCTATTTTTATGTTTTGTATTCTCTGGATGTAGACCTAAGCAGAGACTGACGAAAGACACATTCAATGAACGGCGTTGTTAGGCTGCCAAAATACTACAGTCTCCTGAAATCTCAACAATTTTTTTTTTCCGACCTTCATGATAATTTCAAGTAATGAGCAGTACACCAATAAAACGTGGATGTTCAAGTTTCGTTCTCCTAGGTTGAAGCATTCGTTTGCAGTAACAGTTTGAATTTTTAGTTTTCACTGTTTTCTCCTATATTGACAGATGCAGTTCGAACTCTAAATCAAACATGGTTTGTGCTAGCTTCTTGAAACTTGACACAATAAAGTAGTTCTACGTTCTATCTCTAAGGTTTGTTTCCTCTTGATGTAGCCTTAAGCAGAGACTGGCGAATAACACTTTCAATGAAAGGCGTTGTTAAACTTTCAAAAAACTACCGTATCCTGAAATCTCAACATATATCTTTTCATCCAATCTTCTTGATTCTTTCAAGTATTGATCAGTGCACCAATCAAACGTGGATGCCCAAGTTTTGTTCTTCTAGGTTGTAGCATTCGTTTGCAGGAACAGTTAGAAATTTTAGGTTTCACTCTGTTTTCTACTATATTGACAGATGCAGTTAGAACTCTAAATCAAACACGGTTTGTGCTAGCTTCTTGAAACTTGACACAATAAAGTAGTTCTATGTTCTAGCTCTAAGGTTTGTTCCTCTTGTATCCTAAAGCTGGGACTGGCGAATAACACTTATACTGAAAGGGGTTGCCAAACTTCCAACACACTAGAGTCTCCTGAAATCTCAACATATATTTTTTCATTCAATCTTCATGATACTTTCAAGTAATGACCAGTACACCAATCCCACTTGGATGCCAAAGTTTAGTTCTCCTAGATTGAAGCATTCTTTTGGAGTAACAGTTTGAATTTTTAGGTTTCACACTTTTTTCTCCTATATTGACAAATGTAGTTCGAACTCTAAATCAAACACGGTTTGTGCTAGTTTCTTGAAACTTGAAACAGTAACGTAGTTCTACATTCTATTTTTATTTTTTGTTTCCTCTGGATGTAGACCTAAGCAGAGACTGACGAAAGACACATTCAATGAAAGGCGTTGTTAGGCTGCCAAAATTCTACAGTCTCCTGAAATCTCAACATATTTTTTTTTTCCGACCTTCATGATAATTTTAAGTAATGAGAAGTACACCAATAAATCGTGGATGTTCAAGTTTCGTTCTCCTAGGTTGAAGCATTCGTTTTCAGTAACAGTTTGAATTTTTAGTTTTCACTCTGTTTTCTCCTATATTGACAGATGCAGTTCGAACTCTAAATCAAACATGGTTGTGCTAGCTTCTTGAAACTTGACACAATAAAGTAGTTCTAAGTTCTATCTCTAAGGTTTGTTTCCTCTTGATGTAGCCTTAAGCAGAGACTGGCGAATAACACTTTCAAAGAAAGGCGTTGTTAAGCTTCCAAAAAACTACCTTCTCCTGAAATCTCAACATATATCTTTTCATCCAATCTTCATGATTCTTTCAAGTATTGATCAGTACACCAATCAAACGTGGGTGCCCAAGTTTTGTTCTTCTAGGTTGTACCATTCGTTTGCAGGAACAGTTAGAAATTATAGGTTTCACTCTGTTTTCTTTTATATTGGCAGATGCAGTTAGAACTCTAAATCAAACACGGTTTGTGCTAGCTTCTTGAAACTTGACACAATAAAGTAGTTCTATGTTCTATCTCTAAGGTTTGTTTCCTCTTGTATCCTAAAGCTGGGACTGGCGAATAACACTTATACTGAAAAGGGTTGCCAAACTTCCAACACACTAGAGTCTCCTGAAATCTCAACATATATTTTTTCATCCAGTCTTCATGATACTTTCAAGTAATGATCAGTACACCAAACCCACTTGGATGCCAAAGTTTAGTTCTCCTAGATTGAAGCATTCTTTTGGAGTAACAGTTTTAATTTTTAGGTTTCACTCTGTTTTCTCCTATATTGACAAATGTAGTTCGAACTCTAAATCAAACATGGTTTGTGCTAGCTTCTTGAAACTTGACACAATAAAGTAGTTCTACGTTCTATCTCTAAGGTTTGATTCCTCTTGATGTAGCCTTAAGGAGAGACTGGCGAATAACACTTTCAATGAAAGGCGTTGTTAAGCTTCCAAAAACAACCGTCTCCTGAAATCTCAACATGTATTTTCTCATCCAATCTTCATGATTCTTTCAAGTATTTATCAGTACACCAATCAAACGTGGATGCCCAAGTTTTGTTCTTCTAGGTTGTAGCATTCGTTTGAAGGAACAGTTAGAAATTATAGGTTTCACTCTGTTTTCTCCTATATTGACAGATGCAGTTAGAACTCTAAATCAAACACGGTTTGTGCTAGCTTCTTGAAACTTGACACAATAAAGTAGTTCTACGTTCTATCTCTAAGGTTTGTTTCCTCTTGTATCCCTAAAGCTGGGACTGGCGAATAACACTTATACTGAAAGGGGTTGCCAACCTTCCAACACACTAGAGTCTCCTGAAACCTCAACATATATTTTTTCATCCAATCTTCATGATACTTTCAAGTAATGATCAGTACACCAATCCCACTTGGATGCCAAAGTTTAGTTCTCCTAGATTGAAGCATTCTTTTGGAGTAACAGTTTGAATTTTTAGGTTTCACTCTGTTTTCTCCTATATTGACAAATGTAGTTCGAACTCTAAATCAAACACGGTTTGTGCTAGTTTCTTGAAACTTGAAACAGTAACGTAGTTCTACATTCTATTTTTATTTTTTGTTTCCTCTGGATGTAGACCTAAGCAGAGACTGATGAAAGACACATTCAATAAAAGGCGTTGTTAGGCTGCCAAAATTCTACAGTCTCATGAAATCTCAACATATTTTTTTTTCCGACCTTCATGATAATTTCAAGTAATGAGAAGTACACCAATAAAGCGTGGATGTTCAAGTTTCGTTCTCCTAGGTTGAAGCATTCGTTTTCAGTAACAGTTTGAATTTTTAGTTTTCACTCTGTTTTCTCCTATATTGACAGATGCAGTTCGAACTCTAAATCAAACATGGTTTGTGCTAGCTTCTTGAAACTTGACACAATAAAGTAGTTCTACGTTCTATCTCTAAGGTTTGTTTCCTCTCGATGTAGCCTTAAGCAGAGACTGGCGAATAACACTTTCAATGAAAGGCGTTGTTAAGCTTTCAAAAAACTACCGACTCCTGAAATCTCAACATATATTTTTTCATCCAATCTTCATGATTCTTTCAAGTATTGATCAGTACACCAATCAAACTTGGATGCCCAAGTTTTGTTCTTCTAGGTTGTAGCATTCGTTTGCAGGAGCAGTTAGAAATTATAGGTTTCACTCTGTTTTCCTCCTATATTGACAGATGCAGTTAGAACTCTAAATCAAACACGGTTTGTGCTAGCTTCTTGAAACTTGACACAATAAAGTAGTTCTATGTTCTATCTCTAAGGTTTGTTTCCTCTTGTATCCTAAAGCTGGGACTGGCGAATAACACTTATACTGAAAGGGGTTGCCAAACTTCCAACACACTAGAGTCTCCTGAAATCTCAACATATATTTTTTTCATCCAATCTTCATGATACTTTCAAGTAATGATCAGTACACCAAACCCACTTGGAAGCCAAAGTTTAGTTCTCCTAGATTGAAGCATTCTTTTGGAGTAACAGTTTGAATTCTTAGGTTTCACTCTGTTTTCTCCTATATTGACAAATGTAGTTCGAACTCTAAATCAAACACGGTTTGTGCTAGCTTCTTGAAACTTGTAACAGTAAAGTAGTTCTACATTCTATTTTTATTTTTTGTTTCCTCTGGATGTAGACCTAAGCAGAGACTGACGAAAGACACATTCAATGAACGGCGTTGTTAGGCTGCCAAAATACTACAGTCTCCTGAAATCTCAAAATATTTTTTTTTTCCAACCTTCATGATAATTTCAAGTAATGAGCAGTACATCAATAAATCGTGGATGTTCAAGTTTCGTTCTCCTAGGTTGAAGCATTCGTTTGCAGTAACAGTTTGAATTTTTAGTTTTCACTCTGTTTTCTCCTATATTGACAGATGCAGTTCGAACTCTAAATCAAACATGGTTTGTGCTAGCTTCTTGAAACTTGACACAATAAAGTAGTT
>NW_027518084.1:0-36980 GCF_048772815.1 Callospermophilus lateralis
TACTTGGTGATAATGAGCAGTACACCAATCCCACTGGGTTCAGCAAATTTCGTTCTTCTAGGTTGAAGCATTCGTTTTCAATAAAAGTTTGAAATTTCGGGTTTCACGATGTTTTCTCCTATATTTATACATGAATTTGGAACTCTAACTCAAACACAGTATGTGCTAGCCCCTTGAAACTTGACACAATAAAGTAGTTCTAAGTTCTATCTGTACGGTTTGTTTCCTCTTGAAGTTGCCCTAGGAGGGAGTGGTGAAGCACACTTTCGTTTGAATGGGGTTGCCAAGCTTCCAAAAAACTATGAGTGTCCTGAAATCTCAGCATATGCTTTTTCACCCAATCTTGAAGATACTTGGTGGTAATGAGCAGTACACCTATCCCACTTGGCTAAGCAAATTTCGTTCTTCTAGGTTGAAGCATTCGTTTTCAATAAAAGTTTGAAATTTTGGGTTTCACGATTTTTTCTCCTATATTTTACATGAATTTGGAACTGTAGCTCAAACACGGTTTGTGCTAGCCACTTGAAACTTGACACAATAAAGTAGTTCTAAGTTCTATCTGTATGGTTTGTTTCCTCTTGAAGTTTCCCTAGGAGGGAGTGGTGAAACACACTTTCGTTTGGAAGAGGTTGCCAAGCTTCCAAAATACTACGAGTGTCCTGAAATCTCAGAATATGTTTTTTCACCCAATCTTGAAGATACTTGGTGTTAATGAGCAGTACACCAATCCCACTTGGCTCAGCAAATTTCGTTCTTCTAGGTTGAAGCATTCGTTTGCAATAAGAGTTTGAATTTTCAGGTTTCACTCTGTTTTCTCCTATATTGATACATGAATTTGGAACTCTAAATCAAGCACGGTTTGTGCTAGCCCCTTGAAACTTGACACAATAAAGTAGTTCTAAGTTCTATCTGTTTGGTTTGTTTCCTCTTGAAGTAGCCCTAGGAGGGAGTTGTGAAACACACTTTCGTTTGGAAGAGGCTGCCAAGCTTCCAAAATACTACGAGTGTCCTGAAATCTCAGCATATGTTTTTTCACCCAATCTTGAAGATATTTGGGGGTAATGAGCAGTACACCAATCCCACTTGACTCAGCAAATTTGGTCCTTCTAGGTTGAAGCATTCGTTAGCAATAAGAGTTTGAGTTTTCAGGTTTCACTCTGTTTTCTCCTATATTGATACATGAATTTGGAACTCTAAATCAAGAACGGTTTCTGCTAGCTTCTTGAAACTTGACAAAATAAAGTAGTTCTAAGTTCTATCTGTACGGTTTGATTCCTCTTTAAGTTGCCCTAGGAGAAAGTGGTGAAGCACACTTTCATTTCAAAAAGGTTGCCAAGCTTCCAAAAAACTACGAGTGTCCTGAAATTTCAGCATATGTTTTTTCACCCAATCATGAAGATACTGGTGATAATGAGCAGTACACGAATCCCACTGGGTTCAGCAAATTTCGTTCTTCTTGGTTGAAGAATTTTTTGGCAGAAAGAGTTTGAATTTTCAGGTTTCACTCTGTTTTCTTCTATATTGATACATGAATTTGGAACTCTAAATCAAGCACGGTTTGTGCTAGCCCCTTGAAACTTGATACAATAAAGTAGTTATAAGTTCTATGTGTATGGTTTGTTTCCTCTTGAAGTAGCTCTAGGAGGGAGTGGTGAAACACACTTTCGTTTGAAACGGGTTGCCAAGTTTCCAAAAAACTACTAGTGTCCTGAAATTTCAGCATATGTTTTTTCAACCAATCTTGAAGATACTTGGTGATCGTGAGCAGTACACCAACCCACTGGGTTCAGCAAATTTCGTTCTTCTAGGGTGAAGCATTCGTTGGCAGTAAGAGTTTGAATTTTCAGGTTTCAATCTGTTTTCTCCTATATTGATTGATGAATTTGGAACTCCAAATCAAAAACAGTTTGTGCTAGCCCCTTGAAACTTGACACAATAAAGTAGTTCTAAGTTCTATCTGTATGGTTTGTGTCCAATTGAAGTTTCCCTAGGAGGGAGTGGTGAAACACACTTTCGTTTGGAAGAGGTTGCCAAGCTTCCAAAATACTACGAGTGTCCTGAAATCTCAGCATATGCTTTTCACCCAATCTTGAAGATACTTGGTGGTAATGAGCAGTACACCAATCCCACTTGGCTCAGCAAATTTCGTTCTTCTAGGTTGAAGCATTCGTTTTCAATAAAAGTTTGAAATTTCGGGTTTCACGATGTTTTCTCCTATATTGATACATGAATTTGGAACTCTAAATCAAGCACGGTTTGTGCTAGCCCCTTGACACTTGACACAATAAAGTAGTTCTAAGTTCTATCTGTATGGTTTGTTTCCTCTTGAAGTAGCCCTAGGAGGGAGTTGTGAAACACACTTTCGTTTGGAAGAGGTTGCCAAGCTTCCAAAATACTACGAGTGTCCTGAAATCTCAGCATATGTTTTTTCACCCAATCTTGAAGATATTTGGGGGTAATGAGCAGAACACCAATCCCACTTGACTCAGCAAGTTTCGTTCTTCCAGGTTGAAGCATTCGTTTGCAATAAGAGTTTGAGTTTTCAGGTTTCACTCTGTTTTCTCCTATATTGATACATGAATTTGGAACTCTAAATCAAGAACGGTTTGTGCTAGCTTCTTGAAACTTGACAAAATAAAGTAGTTCTAAGTTCTATCTGTACGGTTTCTTGCCTCTTTAAGTTGCCCTAGGATGGAGTGGTGAAGCACACTTTCGTTTGAAAGGGGTTTCCAAGCTTCCAAAAACTACGAGTGTCCTGAAATCTCAGCATAAGTTTTTTCACCCAATCTTGAAGATACTTGGTGATAATGAGCAGTACGGCAATCCCACTGGGTTCAGCAAATTTCGTTCTTCTAGGTTGAAGCATTCGTTGGCAGTAAGAGTTTGAATTTTCAGGTTTCACTCTGTTTTCTCCTATATTGATACATGAATTTGGAACTCCAAATCAAACACGGTTTGTGCTAGCCCCTTGAAACTTGACACAATAAAGTAGTTCTAAGTTCTATCTGTACGGTTTGTTTCCTCTTGAAGTTGCCCTAGGAGGGAGTGGTGAAGCACACTTTCGTTTGAAAGGGGTTGCCAAGCTTCCAAAAAACTACGAGTGTCCTGAAATTTCAGCATATGTTTTTTCACCCAATCTTGAAGATACTTGGTGGTAATGAGCAGTACACCAATCCCACTTGGCTAAGCAAATTTTGTTCTTCTAGGTAGAAGCATTCGTTTTCAATTAAAGTTTGAAATTTCGGGTTTCACGATGTTTTCTCCTATATTTATACATGAATTTGGAACTCTAACTCAAACACGGTTTGTGCTAGCCCCTTGACACTTGACACAATAAAGTAGTTCTAAGTTCTATCTGTATGGTTTGTTTCCTCTTGAAGTTTCCCTAGGAGGGAGTGGTGAAACACACTTTCGTTTGGAAGAGGTTGCCAAGCTCCCAAAATACTACGAGTGTCCTGAAATCTCAGCATATGTTTTTTCACCCAATCTGGAAGATACTGGGTGGTAATGAGCAGTACACCAATCCCACTTGACTCAGCAAATTTCGTTCTTCTAGGTTGAAGCATTCGTTTGCAATAAGAGTTTGAATTTTCAGGTTTCACTCTGTTTTCTCCTATATTGATACATGAATTTGGAACTCTAAATCAAACACGGTTTGTGCTAGCCCCTTGAAACTTGACACAATAAAGTAGTTCTAAGTTCTATCTGTACGGTTTGTTTCCTCTTGAAGTTGCCCTAGGAGGGAGTGGTGAAGCACACTTTCGTTTGAAAGGGGTTGCCAAGCTTCCAAAAAACTACAAGTGTCCTGAAATTTCAGCATATGTTTTTTCACCCAATCTTGAAGATACTTGGTGGTAATGAGCAGTGCACCAATCCCACTTGGCTAAGCAAATTTTGTTCTTCTAGGTAGAAGCATTCGTTTTCAATTAAAGTTTGAAATTTCGGGTTTCACGATGTTTTCTCCTATATTTATACATGAATTTGGAACTCTAACTCAAACACGGTTTGTGCTAGCCCCTTGATACTTGACACAATAAAGTAGTTCCAAGTTCTATCTGTATGGTTTGTTTCCTCTTGAAGTTTCCCTAGGAGGGAGTGGTGAAACACACTTTCGTTTGGAAGAGGTTGCCAAGCTTTCAAAATACTACGAGTGTCCTGAAATCTCAGCATATGTTTTTTCACCCAATCTTGAAGATACTTGGTGATAATGAGCAGTACACCAATCCCACTGGGTTCAGCAAATTTCGTTCTTCTAGGTTGAAGCATTCGTTGGCAGAAAGAGTTTGAATTTTCAGGTTTCACTCTGTTTTCTCCTATATTGATAGATGATTTTTGAACTCCAAATCAAACACGGTTTGTGCTAGCCCCATGAAACTTAACACAATAAAGTAGTTCTAAGTTCTATCTGTATGGTTTGTGACCAATTGAAGTTTCCCTAGAAGGGAGTGGTGAAACACACTTTCGTTTGGAAGAGGTTGCCAAGCTTTCAAAATACTACTAGTGTCCTGAAATCTCAGCATATGTTTTTTCACCCAATCTTGAAGATACTTGGTGGTAATGAACAGTACACCAAGCCCACTTGGCTCAGCAAATTTCGTTCCTCTAGGTTGAAGCATTCGTTTGCAATAAGAGTTTGAAATTTCGGGTTTCACTCTGTTTTCTCCTATATTGATACATGAATTTGGAACTCTAAATCAAGCACGGTTTGTGCTAGCCTCTTGAAACTTGACACAATTAAGTAGTTCTACGTTCTATGTGTATGGTTTGTTTCCTCTTGAAGTAGCCCTAGGAGGGAGTGGTGAAACACACTTTCGTTTGAAACGGGTTGCCAAGCTTCCAAAAAGCTAGGATTGTCCTGAAATCTCAGCATATGTTTTTTCACCCAATCTTGAAGATACTTGGTGATAATGAGCAGTACACCAATCCCACTGGGTTCAGCAAATTTCGTTCTTCTATGTTGAAGCATTCGTTGGCAGAAAGAGTTTGAATTTTCAGGTTTCACTCTGTTTTCTCCTATATTGATAGATGATTTTTGAACTCCAAATCAAACACGGTTTGTGCTAGCCCCATGAAACTTAACACAATAAAGTAGTTCTAAGTTCTATCTGTATGGTTTGTGTCCAATTCAAGTTTCCCTAGGAGGGATTGGTGAAACACACTTTCGTTTGGAAGAGGTTGCCAAGCTCCCAAAATACTACGAGTGTCCTGAAATCTCAGCATATGTTTTTTCACCCAATCTTGAAGATACTGGGTGGTAATGAGCAGTACACCAAGCCCACTTGGCTCAGCAAATTTCGTTCTTCTAGGATGAAGCATTCGGTTGCAATAAGAGTTTGAATTTTCAGGTTTCACTCTGTTTTCTCCTATATTGATACATGAGTTTGGAACTCTAAATCAAGCACGGTTTGTGCTAGCCCCTTGAAACTTGACACAATAAAGTAGTTCTAAGTTCTATCTGTACGGTATGTTTCCTCTTGAATTTGCCCTAGGAGGGAGTGGTGAAGCACACTTTCGTTTGAAAGGGGTTGCCAAGCTTCCAAAAAACTACGAGTGTCCTGAAATCTCAGCATATGCTTTTTCACCCAATCTTGAAGATCCTTGGTGGTAATGAGCAGTACACCAGTCCCACTTGGCTAAGCAAATTTCGTTCTTCTAGGTTGAAGCATTCGTTTTCAATAAAAGTTTGAAATTTCGGGTTTCACGCTGTTTTCTCCTATATTTATACATGAATTTGGAAATCTAACTCAAACACGGTTTTTGCTAGCCCCTTGAAACTTGACACAATAAAGTAGTTCTAACTTCTATCTGTATGGTTTGTTTCCTCTTGAAGATTCCCTAGGAGGGAGTGGTGAAACACACTTTCGTTTGGAAGAGGTTGCCAAGCTTTCAAAATACTACGAGTGTCCTGAAATCTCAGCATATGTTTTTTCACCCAATCTTGAAGATACTTGGTGATAATGAGCAGTACGGCAATCCCACTGGTTCAGCAAATTTCGTTCTTCTAGGTTGAAGCATTCGTTGGCAGTAAGAGTTTGAATTTTCAGGTTTCACTCTGTTTTCTCCTATATTGATACATGAATTTGGAACTCCAAATCAAACACGGTTTGTGCTAGCCCCTTGAAACTTGACACAATAAAGTAGTTCTAAGTTCTATCTGTACGGTTTGTTTCCTCTTGAAGTTGCCCTAGGAGGGAGTGGTGAAGCACACTTTCGTTTGAAAGGGGTTGCCAAGCTTCCAAAAAACTACGAGTGTCCTGAAACCTCAGCATATGTTTTTTCACCCAATCTTGAAGATACTTGGTGATAATGAGCAGTACACCAATCCCACTGGGTTCAGCAAATTTCGTTCTTCTAGGTTGAAGCATTCGTTGGCAGTAAGAGTTTGAATTTTCAGGTTTCACTCTGTTTTCTCCTATATTGATAGATGAACTTTAACTCCAAATCAAACACGGTTTGTGCAAGCCCCTTTAAACTTGACACAATAAAGTAGTTCTAAGATCTATCTGTATGGTTTGTGTCCAATTGATGTTTCCCTAGGAGGGAGTGGTGAAGCACACTTTCGTTTGAAAGGGGTTGCCAAGCTTCCAAAAAACTACGAGTGTCCTGAAATCTCAGCATATATTTTTTCACCCAATCTTGAAGATACTTGGTGGTAATGAGCAGTACACCAATCCCACTTGGCAAAGCAAATTTCGTTTTTCTAGGTTGAAGCATTCGTTTTCAAAAAAAGTTTGAAATTTCGGGTTTCAGTTGTTTTCTCCTATATTTATACATGAATTTGGAACTCTAACTCAAACACGGTTTCTGCTAGTCCCTTGAAACTTGACACAATAAAGTAGTTCTAAGTTCTATCTGTATGGTTTGTTTCCTCTTGAAGTTTCCCTAGGAGGGAGTGGTGAAACACACTTTCGTTTGGAAGAGGTTGCCAAGCTTCCAAAATACTATGAGTGTCCCGAAATCTCAGCATTTGTTTTTTCACCCAATCTTGAAGATACTTGGTGGTAATGAGCAGTACACCAATCCCACTTGGCTCAGCAAATTTCGTTCTTCTAGGTTGAAGCATTCGTTTGCAATAAGAGTTTGAATTTTCAGGTTTCACTCTCTTTTCTCCTATATTGATACATGAATTTGGAACTCTAAATCAAGCACGGTTTGTGCTAGCCCCTTGAAACTTGACACAATAAAGTAGTTCTAAGTTCTATGTGAATGGTTTGTTTCCTCTTGAAGTAGCCCTAGGAGGGAGTGGTGAAACACACTTTCATTTGAAACGGGTTGCCAAGCTTCCGAACAACTACGAGTGTCCTGAAATCTCAGCATATGTTTTTTCACCCAATGTTGAAGATACTTGTTGATAATGAGCAGTACACCAATCCCACTGGGTTCAGCAAATTTCATTCTTCTAGGTTGAAGCATTCGTTGGCAGTAAGAGTTTGAATTTTCAGAATTCACTCTGTTTTCTCCTGTATTGATAGATGAATTTGGAACTATAAATCAAGAACGGTTTGTGCTAGCCCTTTGAAACTTGACACAATAAAGTAGTTCTAAGTTCTTTCTGTATGGTTTGTGTCCAATTGAAGTTTCCCTAGGAGGGAGTGGTGAAACACACTTTCGTATGGAAGAGTTTGCCAAGCTTTCAAAATACTACGAGTGTCCTCAAATCTCAGCATATGCTTTTTCACCCAATCTTGAAGATACTTGGTGGTAATGAGCAGTACACCAATCCCACTTGGCTAAGCAAATTTCGTTCTTCTAGTTTGAAGCATTCGTTTTCAATAAAAGTTTGAAATTTCGGGTTTCACGATGTTTTCTCCTATATTGATACATGAATTTGGAACTCCAAATCAAACACGGTTTGTGCTAGCCCCTTGAAACTTGACACAATAAAGTAGTTCTAAGTTTTATCTGTACGGTTTGTTTCCTCTTGAAGTTGCCCTAGGAGGGAGTGGTGAAGCACACTTTCGTTTGAAAGGGGTTGCCAAGCTTCCAAAAAACTACGAGTGTCCTGAAATTTCAGCATATGTTTTTTCACCCAATCTTGAAGATACTTGGTGGTAATGAGCAGTACACCAATCCCACTTGGCTAAGCAAATTTTGTTCTTCTAGGTAGAAGCATTCGTTTTCAATTAAAGTTTGAAATTTCGGGTTTCACGATGTTTTCTCCTATATTTATACATGAATTTGGAACTCTAACTCAAACACGGTTTGTGCTAGCCCCTTGATACTTGACACAATAAAGTAGTTCCAAGTTCTATCTGTATGGTTTGTTTCCTCTTGAAGTTTCCCTAGGAGGGAGTGGTGAAACACACTTTCGTTTGGAAGAGGTTGCCAAGCTCCCAAAATACTACGAGTGTCCTGAAATCTCAGCATATGTTTTTTCACCCAATCTTGAAGATACTGGGTGGTAATGAGCAGTACACCAATCCCACTTGACTCAGCAAATTTCGTTCTTCTAGGTTGAAGCATTCGTTTGCAATAAGAGTTTGAATTTTCAGATTTCACTCTGTTTTCTCCTATATTGATACATGAATTTGGAACTCTAAATCAAACACGGTTTGTGCTAGCCCCTTGAAACTTGACACAATAAAGTAGTTCTAAGTTCTATCTGTACGGTTTGTTTCCTCTTGAAGTTGCCCTAGGAGGGAGGGGTGAAGCACACTTTCGTTTGAAAGGGGTTGCCAAGCTTCCAAAAATCTACAAGTGTCCTGAAATTTCAGCATATGTTTTTTCACCCAATCTTGAAGATACTTGGTGGTAATGAGCAGTACACCAATCCCACTTGGCTAAGCAAATTTTGTTCTTCTAGGTAGAAGCATTCGTTTTCAATTAAAGTTTGAAATTTCGGGTTTCACGATGTTTTCTTCTATATTTATACATGAATTTGGAACTCTAACTCAAACACGGTTTGTGCTAGCCCCTTGATACTTGACACAATAAAGTAGTTCTAAGTTCTATGTGTATGGTTTGTTTCCTCTTGAAGTTTCCCTAGGAGGGAGTGGTGAAACACACTTTCGTTTGGAAGAGGTTGCCAAGCTTTCAAAATACTACGAGTGTCCTGAAATCTCAGCATATGTTTTTTCACCCAATCTTGAAGATACTTGGTGATAATGAGCAGTACACCAATCCCACTGGGTTCAGCAAATTTCGTTCTTCTATGTCGAAGCATTCGTTGGCAGAAAGAGTTTGAATTTTCAGGTTTCACTCTGTTTTCTCCTATATTGATAGATGATTTTTGAACTCCAAATCAAACACGGTTTGTGCCAGCCCCATGAAACTTAACACAGTAAAGTAGTTCTAAGTTCTATCTGTATGGTTTGTGACCAATTGAAGTTTCCCTAGAAGGGAGTGGTGAAACACACTTTCGTTTGGAAGAGGTTGCCAAGCTTTCAAAATACTACGAGTGTCCTGAAATCTCAGCATATGTTTTTTCACCCAATCTTGAAGATACTTGGTGGTAATGAACAGTACACCAAGCCCACTTGGCTCAGCAAATTTCGTTCCTCTAGGTTGAAGCATTCGTTTGCAATAAGAGTTTGAATTTTCAGGTTTCACTCTGTTTTCTCCTATATTGATACATGAATTTGGAACTCTAAATCAAGCACGGTTTGTGCTAGCCTCTTGAAACTTGACACAATTAAGTAGTTCTAAGTTCTATGTGTATGGTTTGTTTCCTCTTGAAGTAGCCCTAGGAGGGAGTGGTGAAACACACTTTCGTTTGAAACGGGTTGCCAAGCTTCCAAAAAGCTAGGATTGTCCTGAAATCTCAGCATATGTTTTTTCACCCAATCTTGAAGATACTTGGTGATAATGAGCAGTACACCAATCCCACTGGGTTCAGCAAATTTCGTTCTTCTATGTTGAAGCATTCGTTGGCAGAAAGAGTTTGAATTTTCAGGTTTCACTCTGTTTTCTCCTATATTGATAGATGATTTTTGAACTCCAAATCAAACACGGTTTGTGCTAGCCCCATGAAACTTAACACAATAAAGTAGTTCTAAGTTCTATCTGTATGGTTTGTGTCCAATTCAAGTTTCCCTAGGAGGGAGTGGTGAAACACACTTTCGTTTGGAAGAGGTTGCCAAGCTCCCAAAATACTACGAGTGTCCTGAAACCTCAGCATATGTTTTTTCACCCAATCTTGAAGATACTTGGTGGTAATGAGCAGTACACCAAGCCCACTTGGCTCAGCAAATTTCGTTCTTCTAGGATGAAGCATTCGGTTGCAATAAGAGTTTGAATTTTCAGGTTTCACTCTGTTTTCTCCTATTTGATACATGAATTTATAACTCTAAATCAAGAACGGTTTGTGCTAGCCATTTGAAACTTGACACAATAAAGTAGTTCTAAGTTCTATCTGTACGGTATGTTTCCTCTTGAATTTGCCCTAGGAGGGAGTGGTGAAGCACACTTTCGTTTGAAAGGGGTTGCCAAGCTTCCAAAAAACTACGAGTGTCCTGAAATCTCAGCATATGCTTTTTCACCCAATCTTGAAGATCCTTGGTGGTAATGAGCAGTACACCAGTCCCACTTGGCTAAGCAAATTTCGTTCTTCTAGGTTGAAGCATTCGTTTTCAATAAAAGTTTGAAATTTCGGGTTTCACGCTGTTTTCTCCTATATTTATACATGAATTTGGAACTCTAACTCAAACACGGTTTGTGCTAGCCCCTTGAAACTTGTCACAATAAAGTAGTTCTAACTTCTATCTGTATGGTTTGTTTCCTCTTGAAGATTCCCTAGGAGGGAGTGGTGAAACACACTTTCGTTTGGAAGAGGTTGCCTAGCTTTCAAAATACTACGAGTGTCCTGAAATCTCAGCATATGTTTTTTCACCCAATCTTGAAGATACTTGGTGATAATGAGCAGTACACCAATCCCACTGGGTTCAGCAAATTTCGTTCTTCTAGGTTGAAGCATTCGTTGGCAGTAAGAGTTTGAATTTTCAGGTTTCACTCTGTTTTCTCCTATATTGATAGATGAACTTTAACTCCAAATCAAACACGGTTTGTGCAAGCCCCTTGAAACTTGACACAATAAAGTAGTTCTAAGATCTATCTGTATGGTTTGTGTCCAATTGAAGTTTCCCTAGGAGGGAGTGGTGAAGCACACTTTCGTTTGAAAGGGGTTGCCAAGCTTCCAAAAAACTACGAGTGTCCTGAAATCTCAGCATATATTTTTTCACCCAATCTTGAAGATACTTGGTGGTAATGAGCAGTACACCAATCCCACTTGGCAAAGCAAATTTCGTTTTTCTAGGTTGAAGCATTCGTTTTCAAGAAAAGTTTGAAATTTCGGGTTTCAGTTGTTTTCTCCTATATTTATACATGAATTTGGAACTCTAACTCAAACACGGTTTCTGCTAGTCCCTTGAAACTTGACACAATAAAGTAGTTCTAAGTTCTATCTGTATGGTTTGTTTCCTCTTGAAGTTTCCCTAGGAGGGAGTGGTGAAACACACTTTCGTTTGGAAGAGGTTGCCAAGCTTCCAAAATACTATGAGTGTCCCGAAATCTCAGCATTTGTTTTTTCACCCAATCTTGAAGATACTTGGTGGTAATGAGCAGTACACCAATCCCACTTGGCTCAGCAAATTTCGTTCTTCTAGGTTGAAGCATTCGTTTGCAATAAGAGTTTGAATTTTCAGGTTTCACTCTCTTTTCTCCTATATTGATACATGAATTTGGAACTCTAAATCAAGCACGGTTTGTGCTAGCCCCTTGAAACTTGACACAATAAAGTAGTTCTAAGTTCTATGTGAATGGTTTGTTTCCTCTTGAAGTAGCCCTAGGAGGGAGTGGTGAAACACACTTTCATTTGAAACGGGTTGCCAAGCTTCCGAACAACTACGAGTGTCCTGAAATCTCAGCATATGTTTTTTCACCCAATGTTGAAGATACTTGTTGATAATGAGCAGTACACCAATCCCACTGGGTTCAGCAAATTTCATTCTTCTAGGTTGAAGCATTCGTTGGCAGTAAGAGTTTGAATTTTCAGAATTCACTCTGTTTTCTCCTGTATTGATAGATGAATTTGGAACTATAAATCAAGAACGGTTTGTACTAGCCCTTTGAAACTTGACACAATAAAGTAGTTCTAAGTTCTTTCTGTATGGTTTGTGTCCAATTGAAGTTTCCCTAGGAGGGAGTGGTGAAACACACTTTCGTATGGAAGAGTTTGCCAAGCTTTCAAAATACTACGAGTGTCCTCAAATCTCAGCATATGCTTTTTCACCCAATCTTGAAGATACTTGGTGGTAATGAGCAGTACACCAATCCCACTTGGCTAAGCAAATTTCGTTCTTCTAGTTTGAAGCATTCGTTTTCAATAAAAGTTTGAAATTTCGGGTTTCACGATGTTTTCTCCTATATTTATACATGAATTTGGAACTCTAACTCAAACACGGTTTGTGCTATCCCCATGAAACTTGACACAATAAAGTAGTTCTACGTTCTATCTGTATGGTTTGTTTCCTCTTGAAGTTTCCCTAGGAGGGAGTGGTGAAACACACTTTCGTTTGGAAGAGGTTGCCAAGCTTCCAAAATACTACGAGTGTCCTGAAATCTCAGCATATGTTTTTTCACCCAATTTTGATGATACTTGGTGTTAATGAGCAGTACACCAATCCCACTTGGCTCAGCAAATTTCGTTCTTCTAGGTTGAAGCATTCGTGTGCAATAAGAGTTTGAATTTTCAGGTTTCACTCTGTTTTCTCCTATATTGATACATGAATTTGGAACTCTAAATCAAGCACGGTTTGTGCTAGCCCCTTGAAACTTGACACAATAAAGTAGTTCTAAGTTCTATGTGAATGGTTTGTTTCCTCTTGAAGTAGCCCTAGGAGGGAGTGGTGAAACACACTTTCGTTTGAAACGGGTTGCCAAGCTTCCAAAAAACTACGAGTGTCCTGAAATCTCAGCATATGTTTTTTCACCCAATCTTGAAGATACTTGGTGGCAATGAGCAGTACACCAATCCCACTGGGTTCAGCAAATTTCGTTCTTCTTGGTTGAAGCATTCGTTGGCAGTAAGAGTTTGAATTTTCAAGTTTCACTCTGTTTTCTTTTATATTGATAGATGAATTTGGAACTCCAAATCAAACACGGTTTGTGCTAGCCCCTTGAAACTTGACACAATAAAGTAGTTCTAAGTTCTATCTGTATGTTTTGTGTCCAATTGAAGTTTCCCTAGGAGGGAGTGGTGAAACACACTTTCGTATAGAAGAGGTTGCCAAGCTTCCAAAATACTACGAGTGTCCTGAAATCTCAGCATATTTTTTTTCACCCAATCTTGAAGATACTTGTTGGTAATGAGCAGTACACCAATCCCACTTGGCTAAGCAAATTTTGTTCTTCTAGGTAGAAGCATTCGTTTTCAATTAAAGTTTGAAATTTCGGGTTTCACGATGTTTTCTCCTATATTTATACATGAATTTGGAACTCTAACTCAAACACGGTTTGTGCTAGCCCCTTGATACTTGACACAATAAAGTAGTTCTAAGTTCTATCTGTATGGTTTGTTTCCTCTTGAAGTTTCCCTAGGAGGGAGTGGTGAAACACACTTTCGTTTGGAAGAGGTTGCCAAGCTTTCAAAATACTACCAGTGTCCTGAAATCTCAGCTTATGTTTTTTCACCCAATCTTGAAGATACTTGGTGATAATGAGCAGTGCACCAATCCCACTGGGTCAGCAAATTTCGTTCTTCTATGTTGAAGCATTCGTTGGCAGAAAGAGTTTGAATTTTCAGGTTTCACTCTGTTTTCCTCCTATATTGATAGATGATTTTTGAACTCCAAATCAAACACGGTTTGTGCTAGCCCCATGAAACTTAACATAATAAAGTAGTTCTAAGTTCTATCTGTATGGTTTGTGACCAATTGAAGTTTCCCTAGAAGGGAGTGGTGAAACTCACTTTCGTTTGGAAGAGGTTGCCAAGCTTTCAAAATACTACGAGTGTCCTGAAATCTCAGCATATGTTTTTTCACCCAATCTTGAAGATACTTGGTGGTAATGAGCAGTACACCAAGCCCACTTGGCTCAGCAAATTTCGTTCCTCTAGGTTGAAGCATTCGTTTGCAATAAGAGTTTGAATTTTCAGGTTTCACTCTGTTTTCTCCTATATTGATACATGAATTTGGAACTCTAAATCAAGCACGGTTTGTGCTAGCCCCTTGAAACTTGACACAATAAAGTAGTTCTAAGTTCTATGTGAATGGTTTGTTTCCTCTTGAAGTAGCCCTAGGAGGGAGTGGTGAAACACACTTTCGTTTGAAACGGGTTGTCAAGCTTCCAAAAAACTACGAGTGTCCTGAAATCTCAGCATATGTTTTTTCACCCAATCTTGAAGATACTTGGTGATAATGAGCAGTACACCAATCCCACTGGGTTCAGAAAATTTCGTTCTTCTAGGTTGAAGCATTCGTTGGCAGTAAGAGTTTGAATTTTCAGGTTTCACTCTGTTTTCTCCTTTATTGATAGATGATTTTGGAACTCCAAATCAAACACGGTTTGTGCTAGCCCCCAGAAACTTGACACAATAAAGTAGTTCTAAGTTCTATTTGTATGGTTTGTGTCCAATTGAAGATTCATTAGGAGGGAGTGGTGAAACACACTTTCGTATGGAAGAGGTTCCAAGCTTCCAAAATACTACGAGTGTCCTGAAATCTCAGCATATGCTTTTTCACCCAATCTTGAAGACTTGGTGATAATGAGCAGTACACCAATCCCACTTGGCTAAGCAAATTTCGTTCTTCTAGGTTGAAGCATTTGTTTTCAATAAAAGTTTGAAATTTCGGGTTTCACACTGTTTTCTCCTATATTTATACATGAATTTGGAACTCTAACTCAAACACGGTTTGTGCTAGCCCCTTGAAACTTGACACAATAAAGTAGTTCTAAGTTCTATCTGTATGGTTTGTTTCCTCTTGAAGTTTCCCTAGGAGGGAGTGGTGAAACACACTTTCGTTTGGAAGAGGTTGCCAAGCTTCCAAAATACTATGAGTGTCCCGAAATCTCAGCATTTGTTTTTTCACCCAATCTTGAAGATACTTGGTGGTAATGAGCAGTACACCAATCCCACTTGGCTCAGCAAATTTCGTTCTTCTAGGTTGAAGCATTCGTTTGCAATAAGAGTTTGAATTTTCAGGTTTCACTCTCTTTTCTCCTATATTGATACATGAATTTGGAACTCTAAATCAAGCACGGTTTGTGCTAGCCCCTTGAAACTTGACACAATAAAGTAGTTCTAAGTTCTATGTGAATGGTTTGTTTCCTCTTGAAGTAGCCCTAGGAGGGAGTGGTGAAACACACTTTCATTTGAAACGGGTTGCCAAGCTTCCGAAAAACTACGAGTGTCCTGAAATCTCAGCATATGTTTTTTCACCCAATGTTGAAGATACTTGGTGATAATGAGCAGTACACCAATCCCACTGGGTTCAGCAAATTTCATTCTTCTAGGTTGAAGCATTCGTTGGCAGTAAGAGTTTGAAGTTTCAGGTTTCACTCTGTTTTCTCCAATATTGATAGATGAATTTGGAACTCTAAATCAAACACGGTTTGTGCAAGCCCCTTGAAACTTGACACAATAAAGTAGTTCTAAGTTCTATCTGTATGGTTTGTGTCCAATTGAAGTTTCCGTAGGAGGGAGTGGTGAAACACACTTTCGTTTGGAAGAGGTTGCCAAGCTTCCAAAATACTACGAGTGTCCTGAAATCTCAGCATATGTTTTTTCACCCAATTGAAGATACTTGGTGGTAATGAGCAGTATACCAAGCCCACTTGGCTCAGCAAATTTCGTTCTTCTAGGTTGAAACATTCGTTTCCAATAAGAGTTTGAATTTTCAGGTTTCACTCTGTTTTCTCCTATATTGATACATGAATTTGGAACTCTAAATCAAGAACGGTTTGTGCTAGCCCCTTGAAACTTGACACAATAAAGTAGTTCTAAGTTCTATGTGTATGGTTTGTTTCCTCTTGAAGTTTCCCTAGGAGGGAGTGGTGAAACACACTTTCGTTTGGAAGAGGTTGCCAAGCTTCCAAAATACTACGAGTGTCCTGAAATCTCAGCATATGTTTTTTCACCAAATCTTGAAGATACTTGGTGGTAATGAGAAGTACACCAATCCCACTTGGCTCAGCAAATTTCGTTCTTCTAGGTTGAAGCATTCGTTTGCAATAAGAGTTTGAATTTTCAGGTTTCACTCTGTTTTCTCCTATATTGATACATGAATTTGGAACTCTAAATCAAGCACGGTTTGTGCTAGCCCTTTGAAACTTGACACAATAAAGTAGTTCTAATTAGTATGTGAATGGTTTGTTTCCACTTTAAGTAGCCCTAGGAGGGAGTGGTGAAACACACTTTCGTATGGAAGAGTTTGCCAAGCTTTCAAAATACTACGAGTGTCCTCAAATCTCAGCATATGCTTTTTCACCCAATCTTGAAGATACATGGTGGTAATGAGCAGTACACCAATCCCACTTGGCTAAGCAAATTTCGTTCTTCTAGTTTGAAGCATTCGTTTTCAATAAAAGTTTGAAATTTCGGGTTTCACGATGTTTTCTCCTATATTTATACATGAATTTGGAACTCTAACTCAAACACGGTTTGTGCTATCCCCATGAAACTTGACACAATAAAGTAGTTCTACGTTCTATCTGTATGGTTTGTTTCCTCTTGAAGTTGCCCTAGGAGGGAGTGGTGAAACACACTTTCGTTTGGAAGAGGTTGCCAAGCTTCCAAAATACTACGAGTGTCCTGAAATCTCAGCATATGTTTTTTCACCCAATTTTGATGATACTTGGTGTTAATGAGCAGTACACCAATCCCACTTGGCTCAGCAAATTTCGTTCTTCTAGGTTGAAGCATTCGTTTGCAATAAGAGTTTGAATTTTCAGGTTTCACTCTGTTTTCTCCTATATTGATACATGAATTTGGAACTCTAAATCAAGCACGGTTTGTGCTACCCCTTGAAACTTGACACAATAAAGTAGTTCTAAGTTCTATGTGAATGGTTTGTTTCCTCTTGAAGTAGCCCTAGGAGGGAGTGGTGAAACACACTTTCGTTTGAAACGGGTTGCCAAGCTTCCAAAAAACTACGAGTGTCCTGAAATCTCAGCATATGTTTTTTCACCCAATCCTGAAGATACTTGGTGGCAATGAGCAGTACACCAATCCCACTGGGTTCAGCAAATTTCGTTCTTCTTGGTTGAAGCATTCGTTGGCAGTAAGAGTTTGAATTTTCAAGTTTCACTCTGTTTTCTTTTATATTGATAGATGAATTTGGAACTCCAAATCAAACACGGTTTGTGCTAGCCCCTTGAAACTTGACACAATAAAGTAGTTCTAAGTTCTATCTGTATGTTTTGTGTCCAATTGAAGTTTCCCTAGGAGGGAGTGGTGAAACACACTTTCGTATAGAAGAGGTTGCCAAGCTTCCAAAATACTACGAGTGTCCTGAAATCTCAGCATATTTTTTTTCACCCAATCTTGAAGATACTTGGTGGTAATGAGCAGTACACCAATCCCACTTGGCTAAGCAAATTTTGTTCATCTAGGTAGAAGCATTCGTTTTCAATTAAAGTTTGAAATTTCGGGTTTCACGATGTTTTCTCCTATATTTATACATGAATTTGGAACTCTAACTCAAACACGGTTTGTGCTAGCCCCTTGATACTTGACACAATAAAGTAGTTCTATGTTCTATCTGTATGGTTTGTTTCCTCTTGAAGTTTCCCTAGGAGGGAGTGGTGAAACACACTTTCGTTTGGAAGAGGTTGCCAAGCTTTCAAAATACTACGAGTGTCCTGAAATCTCAGCATATGTTTTTTCACCCAATCTTGAAGATACTTGGTGATAATGAGCAGTACACCAATCCCACTGGGTCAGCAAATTTCGTTCTTCTATGTTGAAGCATTCGTTGGCAGAAAGAGTTTGAATATTCAGGTTTCACTCTGTTTTCTCCTATATTGATAGATGATTTTTGAACTCCAAATCAAACACGGTTTGTGCTAGCCCCATGAAACTTAACATAATAAAGTAGTTCTAAGTTCTATCTGTATGGTTTGTGACTAATTGAAGTTTCCCTAGCAGGGAGTGGTGAAACACACTTTCGTTTGGAAGAGGTTGCCAAGCTTTCAAAATACTACGAGTGTCCTGAAATCTCAGCATATGTTTTTTCACCCAATCTTGAAGATACTTGGTGGTAATGAGCAGTACACCAAGCCCACTTGGCTCAGCAAATTTCGTTCCTCTAGGTTGAAGCATTCGTTTGCAATAAGAGTTTGAATTTTCTGGTTTCACTCTGTTTTCTCCTATATTGATATATGAATTTGGAACTCTAAATCAAGCACGGTTTGTGCTAGCCTCTTGAAACTTGACACAATTAAGTAGTTCTAAGTTCTATGTGTATGGTTTGTTTCCTCTTGAAGTAGCCCTAGGAGGGAGTGGTGAAACACACTTTCGTTTGAAACGGGTTGCCAAGCTTCCAAAAAAATTCGAGTGTCCTGAAATCTCAGCATAGGTTTTTTCACCCAATCTTGAAGATACTTGGTGATAATGAGCAGTACACCAATCCCACTGGGTTCAGCGAATTTCTTTCTTCTAGGTTGAAGGATTCGTTGGCAGTAAGAGTTTGAATTTTCAAGATTCACTCTGTTTTCTCTTATATTGATAGATGAATTTGGAACTCCAAATCAAACACGGTTTGTGCTAGCCCCTTGAAACTTGACACAATAAAGTAGTTCTAAGTTCTATCTGTATGTTTTGTGTCCAATTGAAGTTTCCCTAGGAGGGAGTGGTGAAACCCACTTTCGTATGGAAGAGGTTGCCAAGCTTCCAAAATACTACGAGTGTCCTGAAATCTCAGCATATGCTTTTTCACCCAATCTTGAAGATACTTGGTGGTAATGAGGAGTACACAAATCCCACTTGGCTCAGCAAATTTCGTTCTTCTAGGTTGAAGCATTCGGTTGCAATAAAAGTTTGAATTTTCAGGTTTCACTCTGTTTTCTCCTATATTGATACATGAATTTGGAACTCTAAATCAAGCACGGTTTGTGCTAGCCCCTTGAAACTTGACACAATAAAGTAGTTCTAAGTTCTATGTGAATGGTTTGTTTCCTCTTGAAGTAGCCCTAGGAGGGAGTGGTGAAACACACTTTCGTTTGAAACGGGTTGTCAAGCTTCCAAAAAACTACGAGTGTCCTGAAATCTCAGCATACGTTTTTTCACCCAATCTTGAAGATACTTGGTGATAATGAGCAGTACACCAATCCCACTGGGTTCAGAAAATTTCGTTCTTCTAGGTTGAAGCATTCGTTGGCAGTAAGAGTTTGAATTTTCAGGTTTCACTCTGTTTTCTCATTTATTGATAGATGAATTTGGAACTCCAAATCAAACACGGTTTGTACTAGCCCCTAGAAACTTGACACAATAAAGTAGTTCTAAGTTCTATTTGTATGGTTTGTGTCCAATTGAAGTTTCATTAGGAGGGAGTGGTGAAACACACTTTAGTATGGAAGAGGTTCCAAGCTTCCAAAATACTACGAGTGTCCTGAAATCTCAGCATATGCTTTTTCACCCAATCTTGAAGACTTGGTGGTAATGAGCAGTACACCAATCAAACTTGGCTAAGCAAATTTCGTTCTTCCAGGTTGAAGCATTTGTTTTCAATTTAAGTTTGAAATTTCGGGTTTCACACTGTTTTCTCCTATATTTATACATGAATTTGGAACTCTAACTCAAACACGGTTTGTGCTAGCTTCTTGAAACTTGACAAAATAAAGTAGTTCTAAGTTCTATCTGTACGGTTTGTTGCCTCTTTAAGTTGCCCTAGGATGGAGTGGTGAAGCACACTTTCGTTTGAAAGGAGTTGCCAAGCTTCCAAAAACTACGAGTGTCCTGAAATCTCAGCATAAGTTTTTTCACCCAATCTTGAAGATACTTGGTGATAATGAGCAGTACCGCAATCCCACTGGGTTCAGCAAATTTCGTTCTTCTAGGTTGAAGCATTCGTTGGCAGTAAGAGTTTGAATATTCAGGTTTCACTCTGTTTTCTCCTATATTGATACATGAATTTGGAACTCCAAATCAAACACGGTTTGTGCTAGCCCCTTGGAACTTGACACAATAAAGTAGTTCTAAGTTCTATCTGTATGGTTTGTGTCCTATTGAAGTTTCCCTAGGAGGGAGTTGCGAAACACACTTTCGTTTGGAAGAGGTTGCCAGGCTTCCAAAATACTACGAGTGTCCTGAAATCTCAGCATATGTTTTTTCACCCAATCTTGAAGATACTTGGGGGTAATGAGCAGTACACCAATCCCACTTGACTCAGCAAATTTCGTTCTTCTAGGTTGAAGCATTCGTTTGCAATAAGAGTTTGAATTTTCAGGTTTCACTCTGTTTTCTCCTATATTGATACATGAATTTGGAACTCTAAATGAAGCACGGTTTGTGCTAGCCCCTTGAAACGTGACACAATTAAGTAGTTCTAAGTTCTATCTGTACGGTTTGTTTCCTCTTGAAGTATCCCTCGGAGGGAGTGGTGAAACACACTTTCGTTTGGAAGAGGTTGCAAAGCTTTCAAAATACTACGAGTGTCCTGAAATCTCAGCATATGTTTTTTCACCCAATCTTGAAGATACTTGGTGATAATGAGCAGTACACCAATCCCACTGGGTTCAGCAAATTTCGTTCTTCTATGTTGAAGCATTCGTTGGCAGAAAGAGTTTGAATTTTCAGGTTTCACTCTGTTTTCTCCTATATTGATAGATGATTTTTGAACTCCAAATCAAACACGGTTTGTGCTAGCCCCATGAAACTTAACACAATAAAGTAGTTCTAAGTTCTATCTGTATGGTTTGTGTCCTATTGAAGTTTCCCTAGAAGGGAGTGGTGAAACACACTTTCGTTTGGAAGAGGTTGCCAAGCTTTCAAAATACTACGAGTGTCCTGAAATCTCAGCATATGTTTTTTCACCCAGTCTTGAAGATACTTGGTGGTAATGAGCAGTACACCAAGCCCACTTGGCTCAGCAAATTTCGTTCCTCTAGGTTGAAGCATTCGTTTGCAATAAGAGTTTGAATTTTCAGGTTTCACTCTGTTTTCTCCTATATTGATACATGAATTTGGAACTCTAAATCAAGCACGGTTTGTGCTAGCCTCTTGAAACTTGACACAATTAAGTAGTTCTAAGTTCTATGTGTATGGTTTGTTTCCTCTTGAAGTAGCCCTAGGAGGGAGTGGTGAAACACACTTTCGTTTGAAACGGGTTGCCAAGCTTCCAAAAAAATAGGATTGTCCTGAAATCTCAGCATATGTTTTTTCACCCAATCTTGAAGATACTTGGTGATAATGAGCAGGACACCAATCCCACTGGGTTCAGCAAATTTCGTTCTTCTAGGTTGAAGCATTGGTTGGCAGTAAGAGTTTGAATTTTCAGGTTTCACTCTGTTTTCTCCTATATTGATACATGAATTTGGAACTCTAAATCAAGAACGGTTTGTGCTAGCCCCTTGAAACTTGACACAATAAAGTAGTTCTAAGTTCTATCTGTACGGTTTTTTTCCTCTTGAAGTTGCCCTAGGAGGGAGTGTTGAAGCACACTTTCGTTTGAAAGGGGTTGCCAAGCTTCCAAAAAACTACGAGTGTCCTGAAATCTCAGCATATGTTTTTTCACCCAATCTTGAAGATACTTGGTGGTAACGAGCAGTACACCAATCCCACTTTGCTAGGCAAATTTCGTTCTTCTAGGTTGAAGCATTCGTTTTCAATAAAAGTTTGAAATTTCGGGTTTCACGCTGTTTTCTCCTATATTTATACATGAATTTGGAACTCTAACTCAAACACGGTTTGTGCTAGCCCCTTGAAACTTGACACAATAAAGTAGTTCTAAGTTCTATCTGTATGGTTTGTTTCCTCTTGAAGTTTCCGTAGGAGGGAGTGGTGGAACACACTTTCGTTTGGAAGAGGTTGCCAAGCTTCCAAAATACTACGAGTGTCCTGAAATCTCAGCATATGTTTTTTCACCCAATCTTGAAGATACTTGGGGGTAATGAGCAGTACACCAATCCCCCTTGACTCAGGAAATTTCGTTCTTCTAGGTTGAAGCATTCGTTTGCAATAAGAGTTTTAATTTTCAGGTTTCACTCTGTTTTCTCCTATATTGATACATGAATTTGGAACTCTAAATCAAGTACGGTATGTGCTAGCCCCTTGAAACTTGACACAATAAAGTATTTCTAAGTTCTATCTGTACGGTTTGTTTCCTCTTGAAGTTGCCCTAGGAGGGAGTGGTGAAGCACACTTTCGTTTGAAAGGGGTTGCCAAGCTTCCCAAAAACTACGAGTGTCCTGAAATCTCAGCATATGTTTTTTCACCCAATCTTGAAGATACATGGTGATAATGAGCAGTACACCAGTCCCACTGGGTTCAGCAAATTTCGTTCTTCTAGGTTGAAGCATTCGTTGGCAGTAAGAGTTTGAATTTTCAGGTTTCACTCTGTTTTCTCCTATATTGATAGATGAATTTGGAACTCCAAATCAAACACGGTTTGTGCTAGCCCCTTGAAACTTGACACAATAAAGTAGTTCTAAGTTCTATCTGTATGGTTTGTGTCCTATTGAAGTTTCCCTAGAAGGGAGTTGTGAAACACACTTTCGTTTGGAAGAGGTTGCCAAGCTTCCAAAATACTATGAGTGTCCTGAAATCTCAGCAGATGTTTTTGCACCCAATCTTGAAGATACTTGGGGGTAATGAGCAGTACACCAATCCCACTTGACTCAGCAAATTTCGTTCTTCTGGGTTGAAGCATTCGTTTGGAATAAGAGTTTGAGTTTTCAGGTTTCACTCTGTTTTCTCCTATATTGATACATGAATTTGGAACTCTAAATCAAGCACGGTTTGTGCTAGCCCCTTAAAACGTGACACAATTAAGTAGTTCTAAGTTCTATGTGTATTGTTTGTTTCCTCTTGAAGTAGCCCTATGAGGGAGTGGTGAAACACACTTTCGTTTGATACGGGTTGCCAAGCTTCCAAAAAACTACGAGTGTCCTGAAATCTCAGCATGTTTTTTCACCCAATCTTGAAGATACTTGGGGGTAATGAGCAGTACTCCAATCCCCCTTGACTCAGCAAATTTCGTTCTTCTAGGTTGAAGCATTCGTTTGCATAAGAGTTTGAATTTTCAGGTTTCACTCTGTTTTCTCCTATATTGATACATGAATTTGGAACTCTAAATCAAGCACGGTTTGTGCTAGCCCCTTGAAACTTGACACAATAAAGTAGTTCTAAGTTCTATGTGAATGGTTTGTTTCCTCTTGAAGTAGCCCTAGGAGGGAGTGGTGAAACACACTTTCGTTTGAAACGGGTTGTCAAGCTTCCAAAAAACTACGAGTGTCCTGAAATCTCAGCATACGTTTTTTCACCCAATCTTGAAGATACTTGGTGATAATGAGCAGTACACCAATCCCACTGGGTTCAGAAAATTTCGTTCTTCTAGGTTGAAGCATTCGTTGGCAGTAAGAGTTTGAATTTTCAGGTTTCACTCTGTTTTCTCATTTATTGATAGATGAATTTGGAACTCCAAATCAAACACGGTTTGTACTAGCCCCTAGAAACTTGACACAATAAAGTAGTTCTAAGTTCTATTTGTATGGTTTGTGTCCAATTGAAGTTTCATTAGGAGGGAGTGGTGAAACACACTTTAGTATGGAAGAGGTTCCAAGCTTCCAAAATACTACGAGTGTCCTGAAATCTCAGCATATGCTTTTTCACCCAATCTTGAAGACTTGGTGGTAATGAGCAGTACACCAATCAAACTTGGCTAAGCAAATTTCGTTCTTCCAGGTTGAAGCATTTGTTTTCAATTTAAGTTTGAAATTTCGGGTTTCACACTGTTTTCTCCTATATTTATACATGAATTTGGAACTCTAACTCAAACACGGTTTGTGCTAGCTTCTTGAAACTTGACAAAATAAAGTAGTTCTAAGTTCTATCTGTACGGTTTGTTGCCTCTTTAAGTTGCCCTAGGATGGAGTGGTGAAGCACACTTTCGTTTGAAAGGAGTTGCCAAGCTTCCAAAAACTACGAGTGTCCTGAAATCTCAGCATAAGTTTTTTCACCCAATCTTGAAGATACTTGGTGATAATGAGCAGTACCGCAATCCCACTGGGTTCAGCAAATTTCGTTCTTCTAGGTTGAAGCATTCGTTGGCAGTAAGAGTTTGAATATTCAGGTTTCACTCTGTTTTCTCCTATATTGATACATGAATTTGGAACTCCAAATCAAACACGGTTTGTGCTAGCCCCTTGGAACTTGACACAATAAAGTAGTTCTAAGTTCTATCTGTATGGTTTGTGTCCTATTGAAGTTTCCCTAGGAGGGAGTTGCGAAACACACTTTCGTTTGGAAGAGGTTGCCAGGCTTCCAAAATACTACGAGTGTCCTGAAATCTCAGCATATGTTTTTTCACCCAATCTTGAAGATACTTGGGGGTAATGAGCAGTACACCAATCCCACTTGACTCAGCAAATTTCGTTCTTCTAGGTTGAAGCATTCGTTTGCAATAAGAGTTTGAATTTTCAGGTTTCACTCTGTTTTCTCCTATATTGATACATGAATTTGGAACTCTAAATGAAGCACGGTTTGTGCTAGCCCCTTGAAACGTGACACAATTAAGTAGTTCTAAGTTCTATCTGTACGGTTTGTTTCCTCTTGAAGTATCCCTCGGAGGGAGTGGTGAAACACACTTTCGTTTGGAAGAGGTTGCAAAGCTTTCAAAATACTACGAGTGTCCTGAAATCTCAGCATATGTTTTTTCACCCAATCTTGAAGATACTTGGTGATAATGAGCAGTACACCAATCCCACTGGGTTCAGCAAATTTCGTTCTTCTATGTTGAAGCATTCGTTGGCAGAAAGAGTTTGAATTTTCAGGTTTCACTCTGTTTTCTCCTATATTGATAGATGATTTTTGAACTCCAAATCAAACACGGTTTGTGCTAGCCCCATGAAACTTAACACAATAAAGTAGTTCTAAGTTCTATCTGTATGGTTTGTGTCCTATTGAAGTTTCCCTAGAAGGGAGTGGTGAAACACACTTTCGTTTGGAAGAGGTTGCCAAGCTTTCAAAATACTACGAGTGTCCTGAAATCTCAGCATATGTTTTTTCACCCAGTCTTGAAGATACTTGGTGGTAATGAGCAGTACACCAAGCCCACTTGGCTCAGCAAATTTCGTTCCTCTAGGTTGAAGCATTCGTTTGCAATAAGAGTTTGAATTTTCAGGTTTCACTCTGTTTTCTCCTATATTGATACATGAATTTGGAACTCTAAATCAAGCACGGTTTGTGCTAGCCTCTTGAAACTTGACACAATTAAGTAGTTCTAAGTTCTATGTGTATGGTTTGTTTCCTCTTGAAGTAGCCCTAGGAGGGAGTGGTGAAACACACTTTCGTTTGAAACGGGTTGCCAAGCTTCCAAAAAAATAGGATTGTCCTGAAATCTCAGCATATGTTTTTTCACCCAATCTTGAAGATACTTGGTGATAATGAGCAGGACACCAATCCCACTGGGTTCAGCAAATTTCGTTCTTCTAGGTTGAAGCATTGGTTGGCAGTAAGAGTTTGAATTTTCAGGTTTCACTCTGTTTTCTCCTATATTGATACATGAATTTGGAACTCTAAATCAAGAACGGTTTGTGCTAGCCCCTTGAAACTTGACACAATAAAGTAGTTCTAAGTTCTATCTGTACGGTTTTTTTCCTCTTGAAGTTGCCCTAGGAGGGAGTGTTGAAGCACACTTTCGTTTGAAAGGGGTTGCCAAGCTTCCAAAAAACTACGAGTGTCCTGAAATCTCAGCATATGTTTTTTCACCCAATCTTGAAGATACTTGGTGGTAACGAGCAGTACACCAATCCCACTTTGCTAGGCAAATTTCGTTCTTCTAGGTTGAAGCATTCGTTTTCAATAAAAGTTTGAAATTTCGGGTTTCACGCTGTTTTCTCCTATATTTATACATGAATTTGGAACTCTAACTCAAACACGGTTTGTGCTAGCCCCTTGAAACTTGACACAATAAAGTAGTTCTAAGTTCTATCTGTATGGTTTGTTTCCTCTTGAAGTTTCCGTAGGAGGGAGTGGTGGAACACACTTTCGTTTGGAAGAGGTTGCCAAGCTTCCAAAATACTACGAGTGTCCTGAAATCTCAGCATATGTTTTTTCACCCAATCTTGAAGATACTTGGGGGTAATGAGCAGTACACCAATCCCCCTTGACTCAGGAAATTTCGTTCTTCTAGGTTGAAGCATTCGTTTGCAATAAGAGTTTTAATTTTCAGGTTTCACTCTGTTTTCTCCTATATTGATACATGAATTTGGAACTCTAAATCAAGTACGGTATGTGCTAGCCCCTTGAAACTTGACACAATAAAGTATTTCTAAGTTCTATCTGTACGGTTTGTTTCCTCTTGAAGTTGCCCTAGGAGGGAGTGGTGAAGCACACTTTCGTTTGAAAGGGGTTGCCAAGCTTCCCAAAAACTACGAGTGTCCTGAAATCTCAGCATATGTTTTTTCACCCAATCTTGAAGATACTTGGTGATAATGAGCAGTACACCAGTCCCACTGGGTTCAGCAAATTTCGTTCTTCTAGGTTGAAGCATTCGTTGGCAGTAAGAGTTTGAATTTTCAGGTTTCACTCTGTTTTCTCCTATATTGATAGATGAATTTGGAACTCCAAATCAAACACGGTTTGTGCTAGCCCCTTGAAACTTGACACAATAAAGTAGTTCTAAGTTCTATCTGTATGGTTTGTGTCCTATTGAAGTTTCCCTAGAAGGGAGTTGTGAAACACACTTTCGTTTGGAAGAGGTTGCCAAGCTTCCAAAATACTATGAGTGTCCTGAAATCTCAGCAGATGTTTTTGCACCCAATCTTGAAGATACTTGGGGGTAATGAGCAGTACACCAATCCCACTTGACTCAGCAAATTTCGTTCTTCTGGGTTGAAGCATTCGTTTGGAATAAGAGTTTGAGTTTTCAGGTTTCACTCTGTTTTCTCCTATATTGATACATGAATTTGGAACTCTAAATCAAGCACGGTTTGTGCTAGCCCCTTAAAACGTGACACAATTAAGTAGTTCTAAGTTCTATGTGTATTGTTTGTTTCCTCTTGAAGTAGCCCTATGAGGGAGTGGTGAAACACACTTTCGTTTGATACGGGTTGCCAAGCTTCCAAAAAACTACGAGTGTCCTGAAATCTCAGCATGTTTTTTCACCCAATCTTGAAGATACTTGGGGGTAATGAGCAGTACTCCAATCCCCCTTGACTCAGCAAATTTCGTTCTTCTAGGTTGAAGCATTCGTTTGCATAAGAGTTTGAATTTTCAGGTTTCACTCTGTTTTCTCCTATATTGATACATGAATTTGGAACTCTAAATCAAGAACGGTTTGTGCTAGCCCCTTGAAACTTGACACAATGAAGTAGTTCTAAGTTCTATCTGTACGGTTTGTTTCCTCTTGATGTTGCCCTAGGAGGCATTGGTGAAGCACACTTTCGTTTGAAAGGGGTTGCCAAGCTTCCAAAAAACTACGAGTGTCCTGAAATCTCAGCATATGTTTTTTCACCCAATCTTGAAGATACTTGGTGGTAATGAGCAGTACACCAATCCCACTTGGCTAAGCAAATTTCGTTCTTCTAGGTTGAAGCATTCGTTGGCAGTAAGAGTTTGAATTTTCAGGTTTCACTCTGTTTTCTCCTATATTGATAGATGAATTTGGAACTCCAAATCAAACACGGTTTGTGCTAGCCCCTTGTAACTTGACACAATAAAGTAGTTCTAAGTTCTATCTGTACGGTTTGTTTCCTCTTGAAGTTGCCCTAGGAGGGAGTGGTGAAGGACACTTTCGTTTGAAAGGTGTTGCTAAGCTTCCAAAAAACTACGAGTGTCCTGAAATCTCAGCATATGTTTTTTCACCCAATCTTGAAGATACTTGGTGATAATGAGCAGTACACCAATCCCACTGGGTTCAGAAAATTTCGTTCTTCTAGGTTGAAGCATTCGTTGGCAGAAAGAGTTTGAATTATCAGGTTTCACTCTGTTTTCTCCTATATTGATAGATGAATTTGGAACTCCAAATAAAACACGGTTTGTGCTAGCCTTTTGAAACTTGACACAATAAAGTAGTTCTAAGTTCTATCTGTATGGTTTGTGTCCTATTGAAGTTTCCCTAGGAGGGAGTTGTGAAACACACTTTCGTTTGGAAGAGGTTGCCAAGCTTCCAAAATACTACGAGTGTCCTGAAATCTCAGCAGATGTTTTTTCACCCAATCTTGAAGATACTTGGGGGTAATGAGAACTACACCAATCCCACTTGGCTAAGCAAATTTCGTTCTTCTAGGTTGAAGCATTCGTTTTCAATTAAAGTTTGAAATTTCGGGTTTCATGCTGTTTTCTCCTATATTTATACATGAATTTGGAACTCTAACCCAAGCACGGTTTGTGCTAGCCCCTTGAAACTTGACACAATAAAGTAGTTCTAAGTTCTATCTGTATGGTTTGTTTCCTCTTGAAGTTTCCCTAGGAGGGAGTGGTGAAACACACTTTCGTTTGGAAGAGGTTGCCAAGCTTTCAAAATACTACGAGTATGCTGAAATCTCAGCATATGTTTTTTACCCAATCTTGAAGATACTTGGTGGTAATGAGCAGTACACCAATCCCACTTGGCTCAGCAAATTTCGTTCTTCTAGGTTGAAGCATTCCTTGGCAGTAAGAGTTTGAATTTTCAGGTTTCACTCTGTTTTCTTCTATATTGATACATGAATTTGGAACTCTAAATCAAGCACGGTTTGTGCTAGCCCCTTGAAACTTGACACAATAAACTAGTTCTAAGTTCTATGTGAATGGTTTGTTTCCTATTGAAGTAGCCCTAGGAGGGAGTGGTGAAACACACTTTCGTTTGAAACGGGTTGCCAAGCTTCCGAAAAACTACAAGTGTCCTGAAATTTCAGGATATGTTTTTTCACCCAATCTTGAAGATGCTTGGTGATAATGAGCAGTACACCAATCCCACTGGGTTCAGTAAATTTCGTTCTTCTAGGTTGAAGCATTCGTTGGCAGTAAGAGTTTGAATTTTCAGGTTTCACTCTGTTTTCTCCTACATTGATAGATGAATTTGGAACTCCAAATCAAACACGGTTTGTGCTAGCCCCTTGAAACTTGACACAATAAAGTAGTTCTAAGTTCTCTATGGTACGGTGTGTTTCCTATGGAAGTTGCCCTAGGAGGGAGTGGTGAAACACACTTTCGTTTGAAAGGTGTTGCTAAACTTCCAAAAAACTACGAGTGTCCTGAAATCTCAGCATATGTTTTTTCACCCAATCTTGAAGATACTTGGTGATAATGAGCAGTACACCAATCCCACTGGGTTCAGAAAACTTCGTTCTTCTAGGTTGAAGCATTTGTTGGCAGTAAGAGTTGGAATTTTCAGGTTTCACTCTGTTTTCTCCTATATTGATAGATGAATTTGGAACTCCAAATCAAACACGGTTTGTGCTAGCCCTTTGAAACTTGACACAATAAAGTAGTTCTAAGTTCTATCTGTATGGTTTGTGTCCTATTGAAGTTTCCCTAGGAGGGAGTTGTGAAACACACTTTCGTTTGGAAGAGGTTGCCAAGCTTCCAAAATACTAGAAGTGTCTTGAAATCTCAGCATATGTTTTTTCACCCAATCTTGAAGATACTTTGGGGTAATTAGCAGGACACCAATCCCACTTGACTCAACAAATTTCGTTCTTCTAGGTTGAAGCATTCGTTTGCAATAAGAGTTTGAATTTTCAGGTTTCACTCTGTTTTCTCCTATATTGATACATGAATTTGGAACTCTAAATCAAAAACGGTTTGTGCTAGCCCCTTGAAACTTGACACAATAAAGTAGTTCTAAGTTATATCTGTACGGTTTGTTGCCTCTTGAAGTTGCCCTAGGAGGGAGTGGTGAAGCACACTTTCGTTTGAAAGGGGTTGCCAAGCTTCCAAAAAACTACGAGTGTCCTGAAATCTCAGCATATGTTTTTTCACCCAATCTTGAAGATACTTGGTGATAATGAGCAGTACACCAATCCCACTGGGTTCAGCAAATTTCGTTCTTCTAGGTTGAAGCATTCGTTGGCAGTAAGAGTTTGAATTTTCAGGTTTCACTCTGTTTTCTCCTATATTGATAGATGATTTGGAACTCCAAATCAAACACGGTTTGTGCTAACCCCTTGAAACTTGACACAATAAAGTAGTTCTAAGTTCTATCTGTATGGATTGTGTCCTATTGAAGATTACCTAGGAGGGAGTTGCGAAACACACTTTCGTTTGGAAGAGGTTGCCAAGCTTCCAAAATACTACGAGTGTCTTGAAATCTCAGCATATGTTTTTTCACCCAATCTTGAAGATACTTGGGGGTAATGAGCAGGACAACAATCCCACTTGACTCAGCAAATTTCGTTCTTCTAGGTTGAAGCATTCGTTTGCAATAAGAGTTTGAGTTTTCAGGTTTCACTCTGTTTTCTCCTGTATTGATACATGAATTTGGAACTCTAAATCAAGCACGGTTTGTGCTAGACCCTTAAAACGTGACACAATTAAGTAGTTCTAAGTTCTATGTGTATGGTTTGTTTCCTCTTGAAGTAGCCCTATGAGGGACTGGTGAAACACACTTTCGTTTGATACGGGTTCCCAAGCTTCCAAAAAACTACGAGTGTCCTGAAATCTCAGCATATGTTTTTTCACCCACTCTTGAAGATACTTGGGGTTAATGAGCAGTACACCAATCCCCCTTGACTCAGCAAATTTCGTTCTTCTAGGTTGAAGCATTCGTTTGCAATAAGAGTTTGAATTTTCAGGTTTCACTCTGTTTTCTCCTATATTGATACATGAATTTGGAACTCTAAATCAAGAACGGTTTGTGCTAGCCCCTTGAAACTTGACACAATAAAGTAGTTCTAAGTTCTATCTGTACGGTTTGTTTCCTCTTGAAGTTGCCCTAGGAGGGAGTGGTGAAGCACACTTTCGTTTGAAAGGGGTTGCCAAGCTTCCAAAGAACTACGAGTGTCCTGAAATCTCAGCATATGTTTTTTCACCCAATCTTGAAGATACTTGGTGGTAATGAGCAGTACACCAATCCCACTTGGCTCAGCAAATTTCGTTCTTCTAGGTTGAAGCATTCGTTTTCAATTAAAGTTTGAAATTTCGGGTTTCACGCTGTTTTCTCCTATATTTATACATGAATTTGGAACTCTAACTCAAACACGTTTTGTGCTAGCCCCTTGAAACTTGACACAATAAAGTAGTTCTAAGTTCTATCTGTATGGTTTGTTTCCTGTTGAAGTTTCCCTAAGAGGGAGTGATGAAACACAGTTTCGTTTGGAAGAGGTTGCCAAACTTTCAAAATACTATGAGTATTCTGAAATCTCAGCATATGTTTTTTCACAAAATCTTGAAGATACTTGGTGGTAATGAGCAGTACACCAATCCCACTTGGCTCACAAATTTCGTTCTTCTAGGTTGAAGCATTCGTTGGCAGTAAGAGTTTGAATTTTCAGGTTTCACTCTGTTTTCTCCTATATTGATACATGAATTTGGAACTCTAAATCAAGCACGGTTTGTGCTAGCCCTTGAAACTTGACACAATAAAGTAGTTCTAAGTTCTATGTGAATGGTTTGTTTCCTCTTGAAGTAGCCCTAGGAGGGAGTGGTGAAACACACTTTCGTTTGAAACTGGTTGCCAAGCTTCCGAAAAGCTACGAGTGTCCTGAAATCTCAGCATATGTTTTTTCACCCAATCTTAAAGATACTTGGTGATAACGAGCAGTACACCAATCCCACTGGGTTCAGCAAATTTCGTTCTTCTAGGTTGAAGAATTCGTTGGCAGTAAGAGTTTGAATTTTCAGGTTTCACTCTGTTTTCTCCTATATTGATAGATGAATTTGGAACTCCAATTCAAACACGGTTTGTGCTAGCCCCTTGAATCTTCACACAATAAAGTAGTTCTAAGTTCTATGTGAATGGTTTGTTTCCTCTTCAAGTTGCCCTAGGAGGGAGTGGTGAAACACACTTTCGTTTGAAAGGTGTTGCTAAGCTTCCAAAAAACTACGAGTGTCCTGAAATCTCAGCATATGTTTTTTCACCCAATCTTGAAGATACTTGGTGATAATGAGCAGTACACCAATCCCACTGGGTTCAGAAAACTTCGTTCTTCTAGGTTGAAGCATTTGTTGGCAGTAAGAGTTTGAATTTTCAGGTTTCACTCTGTTTTCTCCTACATTGATAGATGAATTTGGAACTCCAAATCAAACACGGTTTGTGCTAGCCCCTTGAAACTTGACACAATAAAGTAGTTCTAAGTTCTATCTGTATGGTTTGTGTCCTATTGAAGTTTCCCTAGGAGGGAGTTGTGAAACACACTTTCGTTTGGAAGAGGTTGCCAAGCTTCCAAAATACTAGAAGTGTCTTGAAATCTCAGCATATGTTTTTTCACCCAATCATGAAGATACTTGGGCGTAATTAGCAGGACACCAATCCCACTTGACTCAACAAATTTCGTTCTTCTAGGTTTAAGCATTCGTTTGCAATAAGAGTTTGAATTTTCAGGTTTCACTCTGTTTTCTCCTATATTGATACATGAATTTGGAACTCTAAATCAAAAACGGTTTGTGCTAGCCCCTTGAAACTTGACACAATAAAGTAGTTCTAAGTTCTATCTGTACGGTTTGTTGCCTCTTGATGTTGCCCTAGGAGGGAGTGGTGAAGCACACTTTCGTTTGGAAGAGGTTGCCAAGCTTCCAAAATACTACGAGTGTCCTGAAATCTCAGCAGATGTTTTTTCACCCAATCTTAAAGATACTTGGTGGTAATGAGCAGTACACCAATCCCACTTGGCTCAGCAAATTTCGTTCTTCTAGGTTGAAGCATTCGTTCTCAATTAAAGTTTGAAATTTCGGGTTTCACGCTGTTTTCTCCTATATTGATACATGAATTTGGAAATCTAAATCAAGCACGGTTTGTGCTAGCCCCTTGAAATTTGACACAATAAAGTAGTTCTAAGTTCTATCTGTATGGTTTGTTTCCTCTTGCAGTTTCCCTAGGAGGGAGTGGTGAAACACACTTTCGTTTGGAAGAGGTTGCCAAGCTTCCAAAATACTACGAGTGTCGTGAAATCTCAGCATATGTTTTTTCACCTAATCTTGAAGATACTTGGTGGTAATGAGCAGTAAACCAATCCGACTTGGCTCAGCAAATTTCGTTCTTCTAAGTTGAAGCATTCGTTGGCAGTAAGAGTTTGAATTTTCAGGTTTCACTCTGTTTTCTCCTATATTGATACATGAATTTGGAACTCTAAATCAAGCACGGTTTGTGCTAGCCCCTTGAAACTTGACACAATTAACTAGTTCTAAGTTCTATGTGTATGGTTTGTTTCCTCTTGAAGTAGTCCTAGGAGGGAGTGGTGAAACACACTTTCCTTTGAAACGGGTTGCCAAGCTTCCAAAAAACTACGAGTGTCCTGAAATCTCAGCATATGTTTTTTCACCCAATCTTGAAGATACTTGGGGGTAATGAGCAGTACACCAATCCCACTTGACTCAGCAAATTTCGTTTTTCTAGGTTGAAGCATTCGTTGGTAGTAAGAGTTTGAATTTTCAGGTTTCACTCTGTTTTCTCCTATATTGATACATGAATTTGGAACTCTAAATCAAGCACGGTTTGTGCTAGCCCCTTGAAACTTGACACAATTACTAGTTCTAAGTTCTATGTGTATGGTTTGTTTCCTCTTGAAGTAGCCCTAGGAGGGAGTGGTGAAAAACACTTTCGTTTGAAACGGGTTGCCAAGCTTCCAAATAACTACGAGTGTCCTGAAATCTCAGCAGATGTTTTTTCACCCAATCTTGAAGATACTTGGGGGTAATGAGCAGTACACCAATCCCACATGACTCAGCAAATTTCGTTCTTCTAGGTTGAAGCATTCGTTTGCAATAAGAGTTTGAGTTTTCAGGTTTCACTCTGTTTTCTCCTGTATTGATACATGAATTTGGAACTATAAATCAAGCACGGTTTGTGCTAGCCCCTTGAAACTTGACACAATAAAGTAGTTCTAAGTTCTATGTGTACGGTTTGTTTCCTCTTGAACTAGCCCTAGGAGGGAGTGGTGAAACACACTTTCCGTTGAAACGGGTTGCCGAGCTTCTAAAAACTATGAGTGTCCTTAAATCTCAGCATATGTTTTTTCACCCAATCTTGAAGATACTTGGTGATAATGAGCAGTACACCAATCTCACTGGGTTCAGCAAATTTCGTTCTTCTAGGTTGAAGCATTCGTTGGCAGTAAGAGTTTGAATTTTCTGGTTTCACTCTGTTTTCTCCTATAGTGATAGATTATTTGGAACTCCAAATCAAACACGGTTTGTGCTAGCCCCTTGAAACTTGACACAATAAAGTAGTTCTAAGTTCTATCTGTATGGTTTGTGTCCTATTGAAGTTTCCCTAGGAGGGAGTTCGAAACACACTTTCGTTTGGAAGAGGTTGCCAAGCTTCCAAAATACTACGAGATTCTTGAAATCTCAGCATATATGTTTTTTCACCCAATCTTGAAGATACTTAGGGGTAATGAGCAGGACACCAATCCACTTGACTCAGCAAATTTCGTTCTTCTAGGTTGAAGCATTCGTTTGCAATAAGAGTTTGAATTTTCAGGTTTCACTCTGTTTTCTCCTATATTGATACATGAATTTGGAACTCTAAACAAGCACGGTTTGTGCTAGCCCCTTAAACGTGACACAATTAAGTAGTTCTAAGTTCTATGTGTATGGTTTGTTTCCTCTTGAAGTAGCCCTATGAGGGAGTGGTGAAACACACTTTCGTTTGATACGGGTTGCCAAGCTTCCAAAAAATACGAATGTCCTGAAATCTCAGCATATGTTTTTTCACCCAATCTTGAAGATACTTGGGGGTAATGAGCAGTACACCAATCCCCCTTGACTCAGCAAATTTCGTTCTTCTAGGTTGAAGCATTCGTTTGCAATAAGAGTTTGAATTTTCAGGTTTCACTCTGTTTTCTCCTATATTGATACATGAATTTGGAACTCTAAATCAAGAACGGTTTGTGCTAGCCCCTTGAAACTTGACACAATAAAGTAGTTCTAAATTCTCTCTGTACGGTTTGTTTCCTCTTGAAGTTGCCCTAGGAGGGAGTGGTGAAGCACACTTTCGTTTGAAAGGGGTTGCCAGCTTCCAAAGAACTACGAGTGTCCTGAAATCTCAGCATATGTTTTTTCACCCAATCTTGAAGATAATTGGTGGTAATGAGCAGTACACCAATCCCATTTGGCTAAGCAAATTTCGTTCTTCTAGGTTGAAGCATTCGTTTTCAATAAAAGTTTGAAATTTCGGGTTTCACGCTGTTTTCTCCTATATTTATACATGAATTTGGAACTCTAACTCAAACACGGTTTGTGCTAGCCCCTTGAAACTTGACACAATTAAGTAGTTCTAAGTTCTATCTGTATGGTTTGTTTCCTCTTGAAGTTTCCCTAGGAGGGAGTGGTGAAACACACTTTCGTTTGGAAGAGGTTGCCAAGCTTCCAAAATACTACGAGTGTCCTGAAATCTCAGCAGATGTTTTTTCACCCAATCTTGAAGATACTTGGGGGTAATGAGCAGTACACCAATCCCACATGACTCAGCAAATTTCGTTCTTCTAGGTTGAAGCATTCGTTTGCAATAAGAGTTTGAGTTTTCAGGTTTCACTCTGTTTTCTCCTATATTGATACATGAATTTGGAACTCTAAATCAAGCACGGTTTGTGCTAGCCCCTTGAAAGTTGACACAATAAAGTAGTTCTAAGTTCTATGTGTATGGTTTGTTTCCTCTTGAAGTAGCCCTAGGAGGGAGTGGTGAAACACACTTTTCTTTGAAACCCGTTGCCAAGCTTCCAAAAAACTACGAGTGTCCTGAAATCTCAGCATATGTTTTTATACCCAATCTTGAAGATACTTGGTGATAATGAGCAGTACACCAATCCTACTGGGTTCAGCAAATTTCGTTCTTCTAGGTTGAAGCATTCGTTGGCAGTAATAGTTGGAATTTTCAGGTTTCACTCTGTTTTCTCCTATATTGATAGATGAATTTGGAACTACAAATCAATCACGGTTTGTGCTAGCCCCTTGAAATTTGACACAATAAAGTAGTTCTAAGTTCTATCTGTATGGTTTGTTTCCTCTTGAAGTTTCCCTAGGAGGGAGTGGTGAAACACACTTTCGTTTGGAAGAGGTTGCCAAGCTTCCAAAATACTACGAGTGTCGTGAAATTTCAGCATATGTTTTTCAACCAATCTTGAAGATACTTGGTGGTAATGAGCAGTACACCAATCCCACTTGGCTCAGCAAATTTCGTTCTTCTAGGTTGAAGCATTCGTTTTCAATTAAAGTTGAAATTTCGGGTTTCACGCTGATTTCTCCTATATTTGTACATGAATTTGGAACTCTAACTCAAACACGGTTTGTGCTAGCCCCTTGAAACTTGACACAATAAAGTAGTTCTAAGTTCTATCTGTATGGTTTGTGTCCTATTGAAGTTTCCCTAGGAGGGAGTTGCGAAACACACTTTCGTTTGGAAGAGGTTGTCAAGCTTCCAAAATACTACGAGTGTCTTGAAATCTCAGCATATGTTTTTTCACCCAATCTTGAAGATACTTGGGGGTAATGAGCAGGACACCAATCCCACTTGACTCAGCAAATTTCGTTCTTCTAGGTTGAAGCATTCGTTTGCAATAAGAGTTTGAATTTTCAGGTTTCACTCTGTTTTCTCCTATATTGATACATGAATTTGGAACTCTAAATCAAGCACGGTTTGTTCTAGCCCTTAAAACGTGACACAATTAAGTAGTTCTAAGTTCTATGTGTATGGTTTGTTTCCTCTTGAAGTAACCTATGAGGGAGTGGTGAAACACACTTTCGTTTGATA
>NW_027518085.1:0-36969 GCF_048772815.1 Callospermophilus lateralis
TTGATTTAGAGTTTCAAAAACATCTATCTATATAGCAGAAAACAGAGTGAAACCTAAAAATTCAAAGTGTTACTGGAAACGAACGCTTAAACCTAGAAGAGTGAAAGTTGGGCAGCCAAGTGGGCTTAGTGAACTGATCATTACCACCAAGTATCATCAAGATTTGGTGAAAAAATGGTTGCTGAGATTTCAGCAAACTAATAGTTTTTTGGAAGCTTGGCAACCCCTTTCAAACGAAAGTGTTCTTTGCCAGTCTCTGCATGGGGTACTTCAAGAGGAAACAAACCATAGAGATAGAACTTAGAACTACTTCATTTTGTCAAGTTTCACGGAGCTAGCACAAACCGTGTTTGATTTAGAGTTTCAAACACATCTATCTATATAGCAGAAAACAGAGTGAAACCTAAAAATTCAAACTGTTACTAGAAACGAACGCTTGAACCTAGAAGATTGAAAGTTGGGCAGCCAAGTGGGATTAGTGAACTGATCATTACCACCAAGTATCATCAAGATTTGGTGAAAAAATGTTTGCTGAGATTTCAGCAAACTAGTAGTTTTTTGGAAGCTTGGCAACCCCTTTAAAACGAAAGTGTTTTTCGCCAGTCTCTGCATAGGGTACTTCAGGAGGAAACAAACCATAGAGATAGAACTTAGAACTACTTCATTTGGTCAAGTTTCAAGGAGCTAGCACAAACCGTGTTTGATTTAGAGTTTCAAACACATCTATCTATATAGCAGAAAACAGAGTGAAACCTAAAAATTCAAAGTGTTACTGGAAACGAACGCTTGAACCTAGAAGAGTGAAAATTGGGCAGCCAAGTGGGCTTAGTGAACTGATCATTACCACCAAGTATCATCAAGATTTGGTGAAAAAATGGTTGCTGAGATTTCAGCAAACTAGTAGTTTTTTGGAAGCTTGGCAACCCCTTTTCAACGAAAGTGTTCTTTGCCAGTCTCTGCATGGGGTACTTCAAGAGGAAACAAACCATAGAGATAGAACTTAGAACTACTTCATTTTGTCAAGTTTCACGGAGCTAGCACAAACCGTGTTTGATTTAGAGTTTCAAACACATCTATCTATATAGCAGAAAACAGAGTGAAACCTAAAAATTCAAACTGTTACTGGAAACGAACGCTTGAACCTAGAAGAGTGAAAGTTGGGCAGCCAAGTGGGATTAGTGAACTGATCATTACCACCAAGTATCATCAAGATTTGGTGAAAAAATGTTTGCTGAGATTTCAGCAAACTAGTAGTTTTTTGGAAGCTTGGCAACCCCTTTCAAACGAAAGTGTTCTTCGCCAGTCTCTGCATGGGGTACTTCAAGAGGAAACAAACCATAGAGATAGAACTTAGAACTACTTCATTTTGTCAAGTTTCACGGAGCTAGCACAAACCGTGTTTGATTTAGAGTTTCAAACACATCTATCTATATAGCAGAAAACAGAGTGAAACCTAAAAATTCAAAGTGTTACTGGAAACGAACGCTTGAACCTAGAAGATTGAAAGTTGGGCAGCCAAGTGGGATTAGTGAACTGATCATTACCACCAAGTATCATCAAGATTTGGTGAAAAAATGTTTGCTGAGATTTCAGCAAACTAGTAGTTTTTTGGAAGCTTGGCAACCCCTATAAAACGAAAGTGTTTTTCGCCAGTCTCTGCATGGGGTACTTCAGGAGGAAACAAACCATAGAGATAGAACTTAGAACTACTTCATTTGGTCAAGTTTCAAGGAGCTAGCACAAACCGTGTTTGATTTAGAGTTTCAAACACATCTATCTATATAGCAGAAAACAGAGTGAAACCTAAAAATTCAAAGTGTTACTGGAAACGAACGCTTGAACCTAGAAGAGTGAAAATTGGGAAGCCAAGTGGGCTTAGTGAACTGATCATTACCACCAAGTATCATCAAGATTTGGTGAAAAAATGGTTGCTGAGATTTCAGCAAACTAGTAGTTTTTTGGAAGCTTGGCAACCCCTTTCAAACGAAAGTGTTCTTCGCCAGTCTCTGCATGGGGTACTTCAAGAGGAAACAAACCATAGAGATAGAACTTAGAACTACTTCATTTTGTCAAGTTTCACGGAGCTAGCACAAACCGTGTTTGATTTAGAGTTTCAAACACATCTATCTATATAGCAGAAAACAGAGTGAAACCTAAAAATTCAAACTGTTACTGGAAACGAACGCTTGAACCTAGAAGATTGAAAGTTGGGCAGCCAAGTGGGATTAGTGAACTGATCATTACCACCAAGTGTCATCAAGATTTGGTGAAAAAATGTTTGCTGAGATTTCAGCAAACTAGTAGTTTTTTGGAAACTTGGCAACCCCTTTAAAACGAAAGTGTTTTTCGCCAGTCTCTGCATGGGGTACTTCAGGAGGAAACAAACCGTAGAGATAGAACTTAGAACTACTTCATTTGGTCAAGTTTCAAGGAGCTAGCACAAACCGTGTTTGATTTAGAGTTTCAAAAACATCTATCTATATAGCAGAAAACAGAGTGAAACCTAAAAATTCAAAGTGTTACTGGAAACGAACGCTTAAACCTAGAAGAGTGAAAGTTGGGCAGCCAAGTGGGCTTAGTGAACTGATCATTACCACCAAGTATCATCAAGATTTGGTGAAAAAATGGTTGCTGAGATTTCAGCAAACTAATAGTTTTTTGGAAGCTTGGCAACCCCTTTCAAACGAAAGTGTTCTTTGCCAGTCTCTGCATGGGGTACTTCAAGAGGAAACAAACCATAGAGATAGAACTTAGAACTACTTCATTTTGTCAAGTTTCACGGAGCTAGCACAAACCGTGTTTGATTTAGAGTTTCAAACACATCTATCTATATAGCAGAAAACAGAGTGAAACCTAAAAATTCAAACTGTTACTAGAAACGAACGCTTGAACCTAGAAGATTGAAAGTTGGGCAGCCAAGTGGGATTAGTGAACTGATCATTACCACCAAGTATCATCAAGATTTGGTGAAAAAATGTTTGCTGAGATTTCAGCAAACTAGTAGTTTTTTGGAAGCTTGGCAACCCCTTTAAAACGAAAGTGTTTTTCGCCAGTCTCTGCATAGGGTACTTCAGGAGGAAACAAACCATAGAGATAGAACTTAGAACTACTTCATTTGGTCAAGTTTCAAGGAGCTAGCACAAACCGTGTTTGATTTAGAGTTTCAAACACATCTATCTATATAGCAGAAAACAGAGTGAAACCTAAAAATTCAAAGTGTTACTGGAAACGAACGCTTGAACCTAGAAGAGTGAAAATTGGGCAGCCAAGTGGGCTTAGTGAACTGATCATTACCACCAAGTATCATCAAGATTTGGTGAAAAAATGGTTGCTGAGATTTCAGCAAACTAGTAGTTTTTTGGAAGCTTGGCAACCCCTTTTCAACGAAAGTGTTCTTTGCCAGTCTCTGCATGGGGTACTTCAAGAGGAAACAAACCATAGAGATAGAACTTAGAACTACTTCATTTTGTCAAGTTTCACGGAGCTAGCACAAACCGTGTTTGATTTAGAGTTTCAAACACATCTATCTATATAGCAGAAAACAGAGTGAAACCTAAAAATTCAAACTGTTACTGGAAACGAACGCTTGAACCTAGAAGAGTGAAAGTTGGGCAGCCAAGTGGGATTAGTGAACTGATCATTACCACCAAGTATCATCAAGATTTGGTGAAAAAATGTTTGCTGAGATTTCAGCAAACTAGTAGTTTTTTGGAAGCTTGGCAACCCTTTCAAACGAAAGTGTTCTTCGCCAGTCTCTGCATGGGGTACTTCAAGAGGAAACAAACCATAGAGATAGAACTTAGAACTACTTCATTTTGTCAAGTTTCACGGAGCTAGCACAAACCGTGTTTGATTTAGAGTTTCAAACACATCTATCTATATAGCAGAAAACAGAGTGAAACCTAAAAATTCAAAGTGTTACTGGAAACGAACGCTTGAACCTAGAAGATTGAAAGTTGGGCAGCCAAGTGGGATTAGTGAACTGATCATTACCACCAAGTATCATCAAGATTTGGTGAAAAAATGTTTGCTGAGATTTCAGCAAACTAGTAGTTTTTTGGAAGCTTGGCAACCCCTATAAAACGAAAGTGTTTTTCGCCAGTCTCTGCATGGGGTACTTCAGGAGGAAACAAACCATAGAGATAGAACTTAGAACTACTTCATTTGGTCAAGTTTCAAGGAGCTAGCACAAACCGTGTTTGATTTAGAGTTTCAAACACATCTATCTATATAGCAGAAAACAGAGTGAAACCTAAAAATTCAAAGTGTTACTGGAAACGAACGCTTGAACCTAGAAGAGTGAAAATTGGGAAGCCAAGTGGGCTTAGTGAACTGATCATTACCACCAAGTATCATCAAGATTTGGTGAAAAAATGGTTGCTGAGATTTCAGCAAACTAGTAGTTTTTTGGAAGCTTGGCAACCCCTTTCAAACGAAAGTGTTCTTCGCCAGTCTCTGCATGGGGTACTTCAAGAGGAAACAAACCATAGAGATAGAACTTAGAACTACTTCATTTTGTCAAGTTTCACGGAGCTAGCACAAACCGTGTTTGATTTAGAGTTTCAAACACATCTATCTATATAGCAGAAAACAGAGTGAAACCTAAAAATTCAAACTGTTACTGGAAACGAACGCTTGAACCTAGAAGATTGAAAGTTGGGCAGCCAAGTGGGATTAGTGAACTGATCATTACCACCAAGTGTCATCAAGATTTGGTGAAAAAATGTTTGCTGAGATTTCAGCAAACTAGTAGTTTTTTGGAAACTTGGCAACCCCTTTAAAACGAAAGTGTTTTTCGCCAGTCTCTGCATGGGGTACTTCAGGAGGAAACAAACCGTAGAGATAGAACTTAGAACTACTTCATTTGGTCAAGTTTCAAGGAGCTAGCACAAACCGTGTTTGATTTAGAGTTTCAAAAACATCTATCTATATAGCAGAAAACAGAGTGAAACCTAAAAATTCAAAGTGTTACTGGAAACGAACGCTTAAACCTAGAAGAGTGAAAGTTGGGCAGCCAAGTGGGCTTAGTGAACTGATCATTACCACCAAGTATCATCAAGATTTGGTGAAAAAATGGTTGCTGAGATTTCAGCAAACTAATAGTTTTTTGGAAGCTTGGCAACCCCTTTCAAACGAAAGTGTTCTTTGCCAGTCTCTGCATGGGGTACTTCAAGAGGAAACAAACCATAGAGATAGAACTTAGAACTACTTCATTTTGTCAAGTTTCACGGAGCTAGCACAAACCGTGTTTGATTTAGAGTTTCAAACACATCTATCTATATAGCAGAAAACAGAGTGAAACCTAAAAATTCAAACTGTTACTAGAAACGAACGCTTGAACCTAGAAGATTGAAAGTTGGGCAGCCAAGTGGGATTAGTGAACTGATCATTACCACCAAGTATCATCAAGATTTGGTGAAAAAATGTTTGCTGAGATTTCAGCAAACTAGTAGTTTTTTGGAAGCTTGGCAACCCCTTTAAAACGAAAGTGTTTTTCGCCAGTCTCTGCATAGGGTACTTCAGGAGGAAACAAACCATAGAGATAGAACTTAGAACTACTTCATTTGGTCAAGTTTCAAGGAGCTAGCACAAACCGTGTTTGATTTAGAGTTTCAAACACATCTATCTATATAGCAGAAAACAGAGTGAAACCTAAAAATTCAAAGTGTTACTGGAAACGAACGCTTGAACCTAGAAGAGTGAAAATTGGGCAGCCAAGTGGGCTTAGTGAACTGATCATTACCACCAAGTATCATCAAGATTTGGTGAAAAAATGGTTGCTGAGATTTCAGCAAACTAGTAGTTTTTTGGAAGCTTGGCAACCCCTTTCAAACGAAAGTGTTCTTTGCCAGTCTCTGCATGGGGTACTTCAAGAGGAAACAAACCATAGAGATAGAACTTAGAACTACTTCATTTTGTCAAGTTTCACGGAGCTAGCACAAACCGTGTTTGATTTAGAGTTTCAAACACATCTATCTATATAGCAGAAAACAGAGTGAAACCTGAAAATTCAAACTGTTACTGGAAACGAACGTTTGAACCTAGAAGAGTGAAAGTTGGGCAGCCAAGTGGGATTAGTGAACTGATCATTACCACCAAGTATCATCAAGATTTGGTGAAAAAATGTTTGCTGAGATTTCAGCAAAGTAGTAGTTTTTTGGAAGCTTGGCAACCCCTTTCAAACGAAAGTGTTCTTCGCCAGTCTCTGCATGGGGTTCTTCAAGAGGAAACAAACCATAGAGATAGAACTTAGAACTACTTCATTTTGTCAAGTTTCACGGAGCTAGCACAAACCGTGTTTGATTTAGAGTTTCAAACACATCTATCTATATAGCAGAAAACAGAGTGAAACCTAAAAATTCAAAGTGTTACTGGAAACGAACGCTTGAACCTAGAAGATTGAAAGTTGGGCAGCCAAGTGGGATTAGTGAACTGATCATTACCACCAAGTATCATCAAGATTTGGTGAAAAAATGTCTGCTGAGATTTCAGCAAACTAGTAGTTTTTTGGAAGCTTGGCAACCCTTTAAAACGAAAGTGTTTTTCGCCAGTCTCTGCATGGGGTACTTCAGGAGGAAACAAACCATAGAGATAGAACGTAGAACTACTTCATTTGGTCAAGTTTCAAGGAGCTAGCACAAACCGTGTTTGATTTAGAGTTTCAACACATCTATCTATATAGCAGAAAACAGAGTGAAACCTAAAAATTCAAAGTGTTACTGGAAACGAACGCTTGAACCTAGAAGAGTGAAAATTGGGCAGCCAAGTGGGCTTAGTGAACTGATCATTACCACCAAGTATCATCAAGATTTGGTAAAAAAATGGTTGCTGAGATTTCAGCAAACTAGTAGTTTTTTGGAAACTTGGCAACCCCTTTCAAACGAAAGTGTTCTTTGCCAGTCTCTGCATGGGGTACTTCAAGAGGAAACAAACCATAGAGATAGAACTTAGAACTACTTCATTTTGTCAAGTTTCACGGAGCTAGCACAAACCGTGTTTGATTTAGAGTTTCAAACACATCTATCTATATAGCAGAAAACAGAGTGAAACCTAAAAATTCAAACTGTTACTGGAAAGGAACGCTTGAACCTAGAAGAGTGAAAGTTGGGCAGCCCAGTGGGATTAGTGAACTGATCATTACCACCAAGTATCATCAAGATTTGGTGAAAAAATGTTTGCTGAGATTTCAGCAAACTAGTAGTTTTTTGGAAGCTTGGCAACCCCTTTAAAACGAAAGTGTTTTTCGCCAGTCTCTGCATAGGGTACTTCAGGAGGAAACAAACCATAGAGATAGAACTTAGAACTACTTCATTTGGTCAAGTTTCAAGGAGCTAGCACAAACCGTGTTTGATTTAGAGTTTCAAACACATCTATCTATATAGCAGAAAACAGAGTGAAACCTAAAAATTCAAAGTGTTACTGGAAACGAACGCTTGAACCTAGAAGAGTGAAAATTGGGCAGCCAAGTGGGCTTAGTGAACTGATCATTACCACCAAGTATCATCAAGATTTGGTGAAAAAATGGTTGCTGATATTTCAGCAAACTAGTAGTTTTTTGGAAGCTTGGCAACCCCTTTTAAACGAAAGTGTTCTTTGCCAGTCTCTGCATGGGGTACTTCAAGAGGAAACAAACCATAGAGATAGAACTTAGAACTACTTCATTTTGTCAAGTTTCACGGAGCTAGCACAAACCGTGTTTGATTTAGAGTTTCAAACACATCTATCTATATAGCAGTAAACAGAGTGAAACCTAAAAATTCAAACTGTTACTGGAAACGAACGCTTGAACCTAGAAGAGTGAAAGTTGGGCAGCCAAGTGGGATTAGTGAACTGATCATTACCACCAAGTATCATCAAGATTTGGTGAAAAAATGTTTGCTGAGATTTCAGCAAACTAGTAGTTTTTTGGAAGCTTGGCAACCCCTTTAAAACGAAAGTGTTTTTCGCCAGTCTCTGCATGGGGTACTTCAGGAGGAAACAAACCATAGAGATAGAACTTAGAACTACTTCATTTGGTCAAGTTTCAAGGAGCTAGCACAAACCGTGTTTGATTTAGAGTTTCAAACACATCTATCTATATAGCAGAAAACAGAGTGAAACCTAAAAATTCAAAGTGTTACTGGAAACGAACGCTTGAACCTAGAAGAGTGAAAGTTGGGCAGCCAAGTGGGCTTAGTGAACTGATCATTACCACCAAGTATCATCAAGATTTGGTGAAAAAATGGTTGCTGAGATTTCAGCAAACTAGTAGTTTTTTGGAAGCTTGGCAACCCCTTTCAAACGAAAGTGTTCTTTGCCAGTCTCTGCATGGGGTACTTCAAGAGGAAACAAACCATCGAGATAGAACTTAGAACTACTTCATTTGGTCAAGTTTCACGGAGCTAGCACAAACCGTGTTTGATTTAGAGTTTCAAACACATCTATCTATATAGCAGAAAACAGAGTGAAACCTAAAAATTCAAACTGTTACTGGAAACGAACGCTTGAACCTAGAAGAGTGAAAGTTGGGCAGCCAAGTGGGATTAGTGAACTGATCATTACCACCAAGTATCATCAAGATTTGGTGAAAAAATGTTTGCTGAGATTTCAGCAAACTAGTAGTTTTTTGGAAGCTTGGCAACCCCTTTAAAACGAAAGTGTTATTCGCCAGTCTCTGCATGGGGTACTTCAGGAGGAAAGAAACCGTAGAGATAGAACTTAGAACTACTTCATTTGGTCAAGTTTCAAGGAGCTAGCACAAACCGTGTTTGATTTAGAGTTTCAAACACATCTATCTATATAGCAGAAAACAGAGTGAAACCTAAAAATTCAAAGTGTTACTGGAAACGAACGCTTTAACCTAGAAGAGTGAAAGTTGGGCAGCCAAGTGGGCTTAGTGAACTGATCATTACCACCAAGTATCATCAAGATTTGGTGAAAAAATGGTTGCTGAGATTTCAGCAAACTAGTAGTTTTTTGGAAGCTTGGCAACCCCTTTCAAACGAAAGTGTTCTTTGCCAGTCTCTGCATGGGGTACTTCAAGAGGAAACAAACCATAGAGATAGAACTTAGATCTACTTCATTTTGTCAAGTTTCACGGAGCTAGCACAAACCGTGTTTGAATTAGAGTTTCAAACACATCTATCTATATAGCAGAAAACAGAGTGAAACCTAAAAATTCAAACTGTTACTGGAAACGCACGCTTGAACCTAGAAGATTGAAAGTTGGGCAGCCAAGTGGGATTAGTGAACTGATCATTACCACCAAGTATCATCAAGATTTGGTGAAAAAATGTTTGCTGAGATTTCAGCAAACTAGTAGTTTTTTGGAAGCTTGGCAACCCCTTTAAAACGAAAGTGTTTTTCGCCAGTCTCTGCATGGGGTACTTCAGGAGGAAACAAACCATAGAGATAGAACTTAGAACTACTTCATTTGGTCAAGTTTCAAGGAGCTAGCACAAACTGTGTTTGATTTAGAGTTTCAAACACATCTATCTATATAGCAGAAAACAGAGTGAAACCTAAAAATTCAAAGTGTTACTGGAAACGAACGCTTGAACCTAGAAGAGTGAAAATTGGGCAGCCAAGTGTGCTTAGTGAACTGATCATTACCACCAAGTATCATCAAGATTTGGTGAAAAAATGTTTGCTGAGATTTCAGCAAACTAGTAGTTTTTTGGAAGCTTGGCAACCCCTTTCAAACGAAAGTGTTCTTTGCCAGTCTCTGCATGGGGTACTTCAAGAGGAAACAAACCATAGAGATAGAACTTAGAACTACTTCATTTTGTCAAGTTTCACGGAGCTAGCACAAACCGTGTTTGATTTAGAGTTTCAAACACATCTATCTATATAGCAGAAAACAGAGTGAAACCTAAAAATTCAAACTGTTACTGGAAACGAACGCTTGAACCTAGAAGAGTGAAAGTTGGGCAGCCAAGTGGGCTTAGTGAACTGATCATTACCACCAAGTATCATCAAGATTTGGTGAAAAAATGGTTGCTGAGATTTCAGCAACCTAGTAGTTTTTTGGGAAGCTTGGCAACCCCTTTCAAACGAAAGTGTTCTTTGCCAGTCTCTGCATGGGGTACTTCAAGAGGAAACAAACCATAGAGATAGAACTTAGAACTACTTCATTTGTCAAGTTTCACGGAGCTAGCACAAACCGTGTTTGATTTAGAGTTTCAAACACATCTATCTATATAGCAGAAAACAGAGTGAAACCTAATAATTCAAAGTGTTACTGGAAACGAACGCTTGAACCTAGAAGATTGAAAGTTGGGCAGCCAAGTGGGATTAGTGAACTGATCATTACCACCAAGTATCATCAAGATTTGGTGAAAAAATGTTTGCTGAGATTTCAGCAAACTAGTAGTTTTTTGGAAGCTTGGCAACCCCTTTCAAACGAAAGTGTTCTTCGCCAGTCTCTGCATGGGGTACTTCAAGAGGAAACAAACCATAGAGATAGAACTTAGAACTACTTCATTTGGTCAAGTTTCAAGGAGCTAGCACAAACCGTGTTTGATTTAGAGTTTCAAACACATCTATCTATATAGCAGAAAACAGAGTGAAACCTAAAAATTCAAAGTGTTACTGGAAACGAACGCTTTAACCTAGAAGAGTGAAAGTTGGGCAGCCAAGTGGGCTTAGTGAACTGATCATTACCACCAAGTATCATCAAGATTTGGTGAAAAAATGGTTGCTGAGATTTCAGCAAACTAGTAGTTTTTTGGAAGCTTGGCAACCCCTTTCAAACGAAAGTGTTCTTTGCCAGTCTCTGCATGGGGTACTTCAAGAGGAAACAAACCATAGAGATAGAACTTAGAACTACTTCATTTTGTCAAGTTTCACGGAGCTAGCACAAACCGTGTTTGATTTAGAGTTTCAAACACATCTATCTATATAGCAGAAAACAGAGTGAAACCTAATAATTCAAAGTGTTACTGGAAACGAACGCTTGAACCTAGAAGATTGAAAGTTGGGCAGCCAAGTGGGATTAGAGAACTGATCATTACCACCAAGTATCATCAAGATTTGGTGAAAAAATGTTTGCTGAGATTTCAGCAAACTAGTAGTTTTTTGGAAGCTTGGCAACCCCTTTAAAACGAAAGTGTTCTTCGCCAGTCTCTGCATGGGGTACTTCAAGAGGAAACAAACCATAGAGATAGAACTTAGAACTACTTCATTTTGTCAAGTTTCACGGAGCTAGCAAAAACCGTGTTTGATTTAGAGTTTCAAACACATCTATCTATATAGCAGAAATCAGAGTGAAACCTAAAAATTCAAACTGTTACTGGAAACGAACGCTTGAACCTAGAAGATTGAAAGTTGGGCAGCCAAGTGGGATTAGTGAACTGATCATTACCACCAAGTATCATCAAGATTTGGTGAAAAAATGTTTGCTGAGATTTCAGCAAACTAGTAGTTTTTGGAAGCTTGGCAACTTCTTTAAAACGAAAGTGTTTTTCGCCAGTCTCTGCATGGGGTACTTCAAGAGGAAACAAACCATAGAGATAGAACTTAGAACTACTTCATTTGGTCAAGTTTCAAGGAGCTAGCACAAACCGTGTTTGATTTAGAGTTTCAAACACATCTATCTATATAGCAGAAAACAGAGTGAAACCTAAAAATTCAAAGTGTTACTGGAAACGAACGCTTGAACCTAGAAGAGTGAAAATTGGGCAGCCAAGTGGGCTTAGTGAACTGATCATTACCACCAAGTATCATCAAGATTTGGTGAAAAAATGGTTGCTGAGATTTCAGCAAACTAGTAGTTTTTTGGAAGCTTGGCAACCCCTTTCAAACGAAAGTGTTCTTCGCCAGTCTCTGCATGGGGTACTTCAAGAGGAAACAAACCATAGAGATAGAACTTAGAACTACTTCATTTTGTCAAGTTTCACGGAGCTAGCACAAACCGTGTTTGATTTAGAGTTTCAAACACATCTATCTATATAGCAGAAAACAGAGTGAAACCTAAAAATTCAAACTGTTACTGGAAACGAACGCTTGAACCTAGAAGATTGAAAGTTGGGCAGCCAAGTGGGATTAGTGAACTGATCATTACCACCAAGTATCATCAAGATTTGGTGAAAAAATGTTTGCTGAGATTTCAGCAAACTAGTAGTTTTTTGGAAGCTTGGCAACTTCTTTAAAACGAAAGTGTTTTTCGCCAGTCTCTGCATGGGGTACTTCAAGAGGAAACAAACCATAGAGATAGAACTTAGAACTACTTCATTTGGTCAAGTTTCAAGGAGCTAGCACAAACCGTGTTTTATTTAGAGTTTCAAACACATCTATCTATATAGCAGAAAACAGAGTGAAACCTAAAAATTCAAAGTGTTACTGGAAACGAACGCTTGAACCTAGAAGAGTGAAAATTGGGCAGCCAAGTGGGCTTAGTGAACTGATCATTACCACCAAGAATCATCAAGATTTGGTGAAAAAATGGTTGCTGAGATTTCAGCAAACTAGTAGTTTTTTGAAGCTTGGCAACCCCTTTCAAACGAAAGTGTTCTTTGCCAGTCTCTGCATGGGGTACTTCAAGAGGAAACAAACCATAGAGATAGAACTTAGAACTACTTCATTTTGTCAAGTTTCACGGAGCTAGCACAAACCGTGTTTGATTTAGAGTTTCAAACACATCTATCTATATAGCAGAAAACAGAGTGAAACCTAAAAATTCAAACTGTTACTGGAAACGAACGCTTGAACCTAGAAGAGTGAAAGTTGGGCAGCCAATTGGGCTTAGTGAACTGATCATTACCACCAAGTATCATCAAGATTTGGTGAAAAAATGGTTGCTGAGATTTCAGCAACCTAGTAGTTTTTTGGAAGCTTGGCAACCCCTTTCAAACGAAAGTGTTCTTTGCCAGTCTCTGCATGGGGTACTTCAAGAGGAAACAAACCATAGAGATAGAACTTAGAACTACTTCATTTTGTCAAGTTTCACGGAGCTAGCACAAACCGTGTTTGATTTAGAGTTTCAAACACATCTATCTATATAGCAGAAAACAGAGTGAAACCTAAAAATTCAAAGTGTTACTGGAAACGAACGCTTGAACCTAGAAGAGTGAAAATTGGGCAGCCAAGTGGGCTTAGTGAACTGATCATTACCACCAAGTATCATCAAGATTTGGTGAAAAAATGGTTGCTGAGATTTCAGCAAACTAGTAGATTTTGGAAGCTTGGCAACCCCTTTTAAACGAAAGTGTTCTTTGCCAGTCTCTGCATGTTGTAGTTCAAGAGGAAACAAACCATAGAGATAGAACTTAGAACTACTTCATTTTGTCAAGTTTCACGGAGCTATCACAAACCGTGTTTGATTTAGAGTTTCAAACACATCTATCTATATAGCAGAAAACAGAGTGAAACCTAAAAATTCAAACTGTTACTGGAAACGAACGCTTGAACCTAGAAGAGTGAAAGTTGGGCAGCCAAGTGGGATTAGTGAACTGATCATTACCACCAAGTATCATCAAGATTTGGTGAAAAAATGTTTGCTGAGATTTCAGCAAACTAGTAGTTTTTTGGAAGCTTGGCAACCCCTTTCAAACGAAAGTGTTCTTCGCCAGTCTCTGCATGTGGTACTTCAAGAGGAAACAAACCATAGAGATAGAACTTAGAAATACTTCATTTTGTCAAGTTTCACAGAGCTAGCACAAACCGTGTTTGATTTAGAGTTTCAAACACATCTATCTATATAGCAGAAAACAGAGTGAAACCTAAAAATTCAAACTGTTACTAGAAACGAACGCTTGAACCTAGAAGAGTGAAAGTTGGGCAGCCAAGTGAGATTAGTGAACTGATCATTACCACCAAGTATCATCAAGATTTGGTGAAAAAATGGTTGCTGAGATTTCAGCAACCTAGTAGTTTTTTGGAAGCTTGGCAACCCCTTTCAAACGAAAGAGTTCTTTGCCAGTCTCTGCATGGGGTACTTCAAGAGGAAACAAACCATAGAGATAGAACTTAGAACTACTTCATTTTGTCAAGTTTCACGGAGCTAGCACAAACCGTGTTTGATTTAGAGTTTCAAACACATCTATCTATATAGCAGAAAACAGAGTGAAACCTAATAATTCAAAGTGTTACTGGAAACGAACGCTTGAACCTAGAAGATTGAAAGTTGGGCAGCCAAGTGGGATTAGTGAACTGATCATTACCACCAAGTATCATCAAGATTTGGTGAAAAAATGTTTGCTGAGATTTCAGCAAACTAGTAGTTTTTTGGAAGCTTGGCAACCCCTTTCAAACGAAAGTGTTCTTCGCCAGTCTCTGCATGGGGTACTTCAAGAGGAAACAAACCATAGAGATAGAACTTAGAACTACTTCATTTTGTCAAGTTTCACGGAGCTAGCACAAACCGTGTTTGATTTAGAGTTTCAAACACATCTATCTATATAGCAGAAAACAGAGTGAAACCTAAAAATTCAAACTGTTACTGGAAACGAACGCTTGAACCTAGAAAATTGAAAGTTGGGCAGCCAAGTGGGATTAGTGAACTGATCATTACCACCAAGTATCATCAAGATTTGGTGAAAAAATGTTTGCTGAGATTTCAGCAAACTAGTAGTTTTTTGGAAGCTTGGCAACTTCTTTAAAATGAAAGTGTTTTTCGCCAGTCTCTGCATGGGGTACTTCAAGAGGAAACAAACCATAGAGATAGAACTTAGAACTACTTCATTTGGTCAAGTTTCAAGGAGCTAGCACAAACCGTGTTTGATTTAGAGTTTCAAACACATCTATCTATATAGCAGAAAACAGAGTGAAACCTAAAAATTCAAAGTGTTACTGGAAACGAACGCTTGAACCTAGAAGAGTGAAAATTGGGCAGCCAAGTGGGCTTAGTGAACTGATCATTACCACCAAGTATCATCAAGATTTGGTGAAAAAATGTTTGCTGAGATTTCAGCAAACTAGTAGTTTTTTGGAAGCTTGGCAACCCCTTTAAAACGAAAGTGTTTTTCGCCAGTCTCTGCATAGGGTACTTCAGGAGGAAACAAACCATAGAGATAGAACTTAGAACTACTTCATTTGGTCAAGTTTCAAGGAGCTAGCACAAACCGTGTTTGATTTAGAGTTTCAAACACATCTATCTATATAGCAGAAAACAGAGTGAAACCTAAAAATTCAAAGTGTTACTGGAAACGAACGCTTGAACCTAGAAGAGTGAAAATTGGGCAGCCAAGTGGGCTTAGTGAACTGATCATTACCACCAAGTATCATCAAGATTTGGTGAAAAAATGGTTGCTGAGATTTCAGCAAACTAGTAGATTTTGGAAGCTTGGCAACCCCTTTTAAACGAAAGTGTTCTTTGCCAGTCTCTGCATGTTGTAGTTCAAGAGGAAACAAACCATAGAGATAGAACTTAGAACTACTTCATTTTGTCAAGTTTCACGGAGCTATCACAAACCGTGTTTGATTTAGAGTTTCAAACACATCTATCTATATAGCAGAAAACAGAGTGAAACCTAAAAATTCAAACTGTTACTGGAAACGAACGCTTGAACCTAGAAGAGTGAAAGTTGGGCAGCCAAGTGGGATTAGTGAACTGATCATTACCACCAAGTATCATCAAGATTTGGTGAAAAAATGTTTGCTGAGATTTCAGCAAACTAGTAGTTTTTTGGAAGCTTGGCAACCCCTTTCAAACGAAAGTGTTCTTCGCCAGTCTCTGCATGTGGTACTTCAAGAGGAAACAAACCATAGAGATAGAACTTAGAAATACTTCATTTTGTCAAGTTTCACAGAGCTAGCACAAACCGTGTTTGATTTAGAGTTTCAAACACATCTATCTATATAGCAGAAAACAGAGTGAAACCTAAAAATTCAAACTGTTACTAGAAACGAACGCTTGAACCTAGAAGAGTGAAAGTTGGGCAGCCAAGTGAGATTAGTGAACTGATCATTACCACCAAGTATCATCAAGATTTGGTGAAAAAATGTTTGCTGAGATTTCAGCAACCTAGTAGTTTTTTGGAAGCTTGGCAACCCCTTTCAAACGAAAGTGTTCTTTGCCAGTCTCTGCATGGGGTACTTCAAGAGGAAACAAACCATAGAGATAGAACTTAGAACTACTTCATTTTGTCAAGTTTCACGGAGCTAGCACAAACCGTGTTTGATTTAGAGTTTCAAACACATCTATCTATATAGCAGAAAACAGAGTGAAACCTAAAAATTCAAACTGTTACTGGAAACGAACGCTTGAACATAGAAGATTGAAAGTTGGGAAGCCAAGTGGGATTAGTGAACTGATCATTACCACCAAGTATCATCAAGATTTGGTGAAAAAATGTTTGCTGAGATTTCAGCAAACTAGTAGTTTTTTGGAAGCTTGGCAACCCCTTTAAAACGAAAGTGTTTTTCGCCAGTCTCTGCATGGGGTACTTCAGGAGGAAACAAACCATAGAGATAGAACTTAGAACTACTTCATTTGGTCAAGTTTCACGGAGCTAGCACAAACCGTGTTTGATTTAGAGTTTCAAACACATCTATCTATATAGCAGAAAACAGAGTGAAACCTAAAAATTCAAAGTGTTACTGGAAACGAACGCTTGAACCTAGAAGAGTGAAAGTTGGGCAGCCAAGTGGGATTAGGTGAACTGATCATTATCACCAAGTATCATCAAGATTTGGTGAAAAAATGTTTGCTGAGATTTCAGCAAACTAGTAGTTTTTTGGAAGCTTGGCAACCCCTTTCAAACGAAAGTGTTCTTCGCCAGTCTCTGCATGGGGTACTTCAAGAGGAAACAAACCATTGAGATAGAACTTAGAACTACTTCATTTTGTCAAGTTTCACGGAGCTAGCACAAACCGTGTTTGATTTAGAGTTTCAAACACATCTATCTATATAGCAGAAAACAGAGTGAAACCTAAAAATTCAAAGTGTTACTGGAAACGAAGGCTTGAACCTAGAAGATTGAAAGTTGGGCAGCCAAGTGGGATTAGTGAACTGATCATTACCACCAAGTATCATCAAGATTTGGTGAAAAAATGTTTGCTGAGATTTCAGCAAACTAGTAGTTTTTTGGAAGCTTGGCAACCCCTTTCAAACGAAAGTGTTTTTCGCCAGTCTCTGCATGGGGTACTTCAGGAGGAAAGAAACCGTAGAGATAGAACTTAGAACTACTTCATTTGGTCAAGTTTCAAGGAGCTAGCACAAACCGTGTTTGATTTAGAGTTTCAAACACATCTATCTATATAGCAGAAAACAGAGTGAAACCTAAAAAATTCAAAGTGTTACTGGAAACGAACGCTTTAACCTAGAAGAGTGAAAGTTGGGCAGCCAAGTGGGCTTAGTGAACTGATCATTACCACCAAGTATCATCAAGATTTGGTGAAAAAATGGTTGCTGAGATTTCAGCAAACTAGTAGTTTTTTGGAAGCTTGGCAACCCCTTTCAAACGAAAGTGTTCTTTGCCAGTCTCTGCATGGGGTACTTCAAGAGGAAACAAACCATAGAGATAGAACTTAGAACTACTTCATTTTGTCAAGTTTCACGGAGCTAGCACAAACCGTGTTTGATTTAGAGTTTCAAACACATCTATCTATATAGCAGAAAACAGAGTGAAACCTAAAAATTCAAACTGTTACTGGAAACGAACGCTTGAACCTAGAAGATTGAAAGTTGGGCAGCCAAGTGGGATTAGTGAACTGATCATTACCACCAAGTATCATCAAGATTTGGTGAAAAAATGTTTGCTTAGATTTCAGCAAACTAGTAGTTTTTTGGAAGCTTGGCAACCCCTTTAAAACGAAAGTGTTTTTCGCCAGTCTCTGCATGGGGTACTTCAGGAGGAAACAAACCATAGAGATAGAACTTAGAACTACTTCATTTGGTCAAGTTTCAAGGAGCTAGCACAAACTGTGTTTGATTTAGAGTTTCAAACACATCTATCTATATAGCAGAAAACAGAGTGAAACCTAAAAATTCAAAGTGTTACTGGAAACGAACGCTTGAACCTAGAAGAGTGAAAATTGGGCAGCCAAGTGTGCTTAGTGAACTGATCATTACCACCAAGTATCATCAAGATTTGGTGAAAAAATGTTTGCTGAGATTTCAGCAAACTAGTAGTTTTTTGGAAGCTTGGCAACCCCTTTCAAACGAAAGTGTTCTTCGCCAGTCTCTGCATGGGGTACTTCAAGAGGAAACAAACCATTGAGATAGAACTTAGAACTACTTCATTTTGTCAAGTTTCACGGAGCTAGCACAAACCGTGTTTGATTTAGAGTTTCAAACACATCTATCTATATAGCAGAAAACAGAGTGAAACCTAAAAATTCAAAGTGTTACTGGAAACGAACGCTTGAACCTAGAAGATTGAAAGTTGGGCAGCCAAGTGGGATTAGTGAACTGATCATTACCACCAAGTATCATCAAGATTTGGTGAAAAAATGTTTGCTGAGATTTCAGCAAACTAGTAGTTTTTTGGAAGCTTGGCAACCCCTTTAAAACGAAAGTGTTTTTCGCCAGTCTCTGCATGGGGTACTTCAGGAGGAAAGAAACCGTAGAGATAGAACTTAGAACTACTTCATTTGGTCAAGTTTCAAGGAGCTAGCACAAACCATGTTTGATTTAGAGTTTCAAACACATCTATCTATATAGCAGAAAACAGAGTGAAACCTAAAAATTCAAAGTGTTACTGGAAACGAACGCTTTAACCTAGAAGAGTGAAAGTTGGGCAGCCAAGTGGGCTTAGTGAACTGATCATTACCACCAAGTATCATCAAGATTTGGTGAAAAAATGGTTGCTGAGATTTCAGCAAACTAGTAGTTTTTTGGAAGCTTGGCAACCCCTTTCAAACGAAACTGTTCTTTGCCAGTCTCTGCATGGGGTACTTCAAGAGGAAACAAACCATAGAGATAGAACTTAGAACTACTTCATTTTGTCAAGTTTCACGGAGCTAGCACAAACCGTGTTTGATTTAGAGTTTCAAACACATCTATCTATATAGCAGAAAACAGAGTGAAACCTAATAATTCAAAGTCTTACTGGAAACGAACGCTTGAACCTAGAAGATTGAAAGTTGGGCAGCCAAGTGGGATTAGTGAACTGATCATTACCACCAAGTATCATCAAGATTTGGTGAAAAAATGTTTGCTGAGATTTCAGCAAACTAGTAGTTTTTTGGAAGCTTGGCAACCCCTTTCAAACGAAAGTGTTCTTCGCCAGTCTCTGCATGGGGTACTTCAAGAGGAAACAAACCATAGAGATAGAACTTAGAACTACTTCATTTTGTCAAGTTTCACGGAGCTAGCACAAACCGTGTTTGATTTAGAGTTTCAAACACATCTATCTATATAGCAGAAATCAGAGTGAAACCTAAAAATTCAAAGTGTTACTGGAAACGAACGCTTGAACCTAGAAGATTGAAAAGTTGGGCAGCCAAGTGGGATTAGTGAACTGATCATTACCACCAAGTATATCAAGATTTGGTGAAAAAATGTTTGCTGAGATTTCAGCAAACTAGTAGTTTTTTGGAAGCTTGGCAACTTCTTTAAAACGAAAGTGTTTTTCGCCAGTCTCTGCATGGGGTACTTCAAGAGGAAACAAACCATAGAGATAGAACTTAGAACTACTTCATTTGGTCAAGTTTCAAGGAGCTAGCACAAACCGTGTTTGATTTAGAGTTTCAAACACATCTATCTATATAGCAGAAAACAGAGTGAAACCTAAAAATTCAAAGTGTTACTGGAAACGAACGCTTGACCTAGAAGAGTGAAAATTTGATCAGCCAAGTGGGCTTAGTGAACTGATCATTACCACCAAGTATCATCAAGATTTGGTGAAAAAATGGTTGCTGAGATTTCAGCAAACTAGTAGTTTTTTGGAAGCTTGGCAACCCCTTTCAAACGAAAGTGTTCTTCGCCAGTCTCTGCATGGGGTACTTCAAGAGGAAACAAACCATAGAGATACAACTTAGAACTACTTCATTTTGTCAAGTTTCACGGAGCTAGCACAAACCGTGTTTGATTTAGAGTTTCAAACACATCTATCTATATAGCAGAAAACAGAGTGAAACCTAAAAATTCAAAGTGTTACTGGAAACGAACGCTTGAACCTAGAAGATTGAAAGTTGGGCAGCCAAGTGGGATTAGTGAACTGATCATTACCACCAAGTATCATCAAGATTTGGTGAAAAAATGTTTGCTGAGATTTCAGCAAACTAGTAGTTTTTTGGAAGCTTGGCAACCCCTTTCAAACGAAAGTGTTCTTCGCCAGTCTCTGCATGGGGTACTTCAAGAGGAAACAAACCATAGAGATAGAACTTAGAACTACTTCATTTTGTCAAGTTTCACGGAGCTAGCACAAACCGTGTTTGATTTAGAGTTTCAAACACATCTATCTATATAGCAGAAAACAGAGTGAAACCTAAAAATTCAAACTGTTACTGGAAACGAACGCTTGAACCTAGAAAATTGAAAGTTGGGCAGCCAAGTGGGATTAGTGAACTGATCATTACCACCAAGTATCATCAAGATTTGGTGAAAAAATGTTTGCTGAGATTTCAGCAAACTAGTAGTTTTTTGGAAGCTTGGCAACTTCTTTAAAATGAAAGTGTTTTTCGCCAGTCTCTGCATGGGGTACTTCAAGAGGAAACAAACCATAGAGATAGAACTTAGAACTACTTCATTTGGTCAAGTTTCAAGGAGCTAGCCCAAACCGTGTTTGATTTAGAGTTTCAAACACATCTATCTATATAGCAGAAAACAGAGTGAAAACTAAAAATTCAAAGTGTTACTGGAAACGAACGCTTGAACCTAGAAGAGTGAAAATTGGGCAGCCAAGTGGGCTTAGTGAACTGATCATTACCACCAAGTATCATCAAGATTTGGTGAAAAAATGGTTGCTGAGATTTCAGCAAACTAGTAGTTTTTTGGAAGCTTGGCAACCCCTTTCAAACGAAAGTGTTCTTTGCCAGTCTCTGCATGGGGTACTTCAGGAGGAAACAAACCATAGAGATAGAACTTAGAACTACTTCATTTGGTCAAGTTTCAAGGAGCTAGCACAAACCGTGTTTGATTTAGAGTTTCAAACACATCTATCTATATAGCAGAAAACAGAGTGAAACCTAAAAATTCAAAGTGTTACTGGAAACGAACGCTTTAACCTAGAAGAGTGAAAGTTGGGCAGCCATGTGGGCTTAGTGAACTGATCATTACCACCAAGTATCATCAAGATTTGGTGAAAAAATGGTTGCTGAGATTTCAGCAAACTAGTAGTTTTTTGGAAGCTTGGCAACCCCTTTCAAACGAAAGTGTTCTTTGCCAGTCTCTGCATGGGGTACATCAAGAGGAAACAAACCATAGAGATAGAACTTAGAACTACTTCATTTTGTCAAGTTTCACGGAGCTAGCACAAACCGTGTTTGATTTAGAGTTTCAAACACATCTATCTATATAGCAGAAAACAGAGTGAAACCTAATAATTCAAAGTGTTACTGGAAACGAACGCTTGAACCTAGAAGATTGAAAGTTGGGCAGCCAAGTGGGATTAGTGAACTGATCATTACCACCAAGTATCATCAAGATTTGGTGAAAAAAATGTTTGCTGAGATTTCAGCAAACTAGTAGTTTTTTGGAAGCTTGGCAACCCCTTTAAAACGAAAGTGTTCTTCGCCAGTCTCTGCATGGGGTACTTCAAGAGGAAACAAACCATAGAGATAGAACTTAGAACTACTTCATTTTGTCAAGTTTCACGGAGCTAGCACAAACCGTGTTTGATTTAGAGTTTCAAACACATCTATCTATATAGCAGAAATCAGAGTGAAACCTAAAAATTCAAACTGTTACTGGAAACGAACGCTTGAACCTAGAAGATTGAAAGTTGGGCAGCCAAGTGGGATTAGTGAACTGATCATTACCACCAAGTATCATCAAGATTTGGTGAAAAAATGTTTGCTGAGATTTCAGCAAACTAGTAGTTTTTTGGAAGCTTGGCAAAACCTTTAAAACGAAAGTGTTTTTCGCCAGTCTCTGCATGGGGTACTTCAAGAGGAAACAAACCATAGAGATAGAACTTAGAACTACTTCATTTGGTCAAGTTTCAAGGAGCTAGCACAAACCGTGTTTGATTTAGAGTTTCAAACACATCTATCTATATAGCAGAAAACAGAGTGAAACCTAAAAATTCAAAGTGTTACTGGAAACGAACGCTTGAACCTAGAAGAGTGAAAATTGGGCAGCCAAGTGGGCTTAGTGAACTGATCATTACCACCAAGTATCATCAAGATTTGGTGAAAAAATGGTTGCTGAGATTTCAGCAAACTAGTAGTTTTTTGGAAGCTTGGCAACCCCTTTCAAACGAAAGTGTTCTTTGCCAGTCTCTGCATGGGGTACTTCAAGAGGAAACAAACCATAGAGATAGAACTTAGAACTACTTCATTTTGTCAAGTTTCACGGAGCTAGCACAAACCGTGTTTGATTAGAGTTTCAAACACATCTATCTATATAGCAGAAAACAGAGTGAAACCTAAAAATTCAAACTGTTACTGGAAACGAACGCTTGAACCTAGAAGATTGAAAGTTGGGCAGCCAAGTGGGATTAGTGAACTGATCATTACCACCAAGTATCATCAAGATTTGGTGAAAAAATGTTTGCTGAGATTTCAGCAAACTAGTAGTTTTTTGGAAGCTTGGCAACCCCTTTAAAACGAAAGTGTTTTTCGCCAGTCTCTGCATGATGTACTTCAGGAGGAAAGAAACCGTAGAGATAGAACTTAGAACTACTTCATTTGGTCAAGTTTCAAGGAGCTAGCACAAACCGTGTTTGATTTAGAGTTTCAAACACATCTATCTATATAGCAGAAAACAGAGTGAAACCTAAAAATTCAAAGTGTTACTGGAAACGAACGCTTTAACCTAGAAGAGTGAAAGTTGGGCAGCCAAGTGGGCTTAGTGAACTGATCATTACCACCAAGTATCATCAAGATTTGGTGAAAAAATGGTTGCTGAGATTTCAGCAAACTAGTAGTTTTTTGGAAGCATGGCAACCCCTTTCAAACGAAAGTGTTCTTTGCCAGTCTCTGCATGGGGTACTTCAAGAGGAAACAAACCATAGAGATAGAACTTAGAACTACTTCATTTTGTCAAGTTTCACGGAGCTAGCACAAACCGTGTTTGATTTAGAATTTCAAACACATCTATCTATATAGCAGAAAACAGAGTGAAACCTAAAAATTCAAAGTGTTACTGGAAACGAACGCTTGAACCTAGAAGATTGAAAGTTGGGCAGCCAAGTGGGATTAGTGAACTGATCATTACCACCAAGTATCATCAAGATTTGGTGAAAAAATGTTTGCTGAGATTTCAGCAAACTAGTAGTTTTTTGGAAGCTTGGCAACCCCTTTCAAACGAAAGTGTTCTTCGCCAGTCTCTGCATGGGGTACTTCAAGAAGAAACAAACCATAGAGATAGAACTTAGAACTACTTCATTTTGTCAAGTTTCACGGAGCTAGCACAAACCGTGTTTGATTTAGAGTTTCAAACACATCTATCTATATAGCAGAAAACAGAGTGAAACCTAAAAATTCAAACTGTTACTGGAAACGAACGCTTGAACCTAGAAAATTGAAAGTTGGGCAGCCAAGTGGGATTAGTGAACTGATCATTACCACCAAGTATCATCAAGATTTGGTGAAAAAATGTTTGCTGAGATTTCAGCAAACTAGTAGTTTTTTGGAAGCTTGGCAACCCCTTTCAAACGAAAGTGTTCTTCGCCAGTCTCTGCATGGGGTACTTCAAGAGGAAACAAACCATTGAGATAGAACTTAGAACTACTTCATTTTGTCAAGTTTCACGGAGCTAGCACAAACCGTGTTTGATTTAGAGTTTCAAACACATCTATCTATATAGCAGAAAACAGAGTGAAACCTAAAAATTCAAAGTGTTACTGGAAACGAACGCTTGAACCTAGAAGATTGAAAGTTGGGCAGCCAAGTGGGATTAGTGAACTGATCATTACCACCAAGTATCATCAAGATTTGGTGAAAAAATGTTTGCTGAGATTTCAGCAAACTAGTAGTTTTTTGGAAGCTTGGCAACCCCTTTAAAACGAAAGTGTTTTTCGCCAGTCTCTGCATGGGGTACTTCAGGAGGAAAGAAACCGTAGAGATAGAACTTAGAACTACTTCATTTGGTCAAGTTTCAAGGAGCTAGCACAAACCGTGTTTGATTTAGAGTTTCAAACACATCTATCTATATAGCAGAAAACAGAGTGAAACCTAAAAATTCAAAGTGTTACTGGAAACGAATGCTTTAACCTAGAAGAGTGAAAGTTGGGCAGCCAAGTGGGCTTAGTGAACTGATCATTACCACCAAGTATCATCAAGATTTGGTGAAAAAATGGTTGCTGAGATTTCAGCAAACTAGTAGTTTTTTGGAAGCTTGGCAACCCCTTTCAAACGAAACTGTTCTTTGCCAGTCTCTGCATGGGGTACTTCAAGAGGAAACAAACCATAGAGATAGAACTTAGAACTACTTCATTTTGTCAAGTTTCACGGAGCTAGCACAAACCGTGTTTGATTTAGAGTTTCAAACACATCTATCTATATAGCAGAAAACAGAGTGAAACCTAATAATTCAAAGTCTTACTGGAAACGAACGCTTGAACCTAGAAGATTGAAAGTTGGGCAGCCAAGTGGGATTAGTGAACTGATCATTACCACCAAGTATCATCAAGATTTGGTGAAAAAATGTTTGCTGAGATTTCAGCAAACTAGTAGTTTTTTGGAAGCTTGGCAACCCCTTTCAAACGAAAGTGTTCTTTGCCAGTCTCTGCATGGGGTACTTCAAGAGGAAACAAACCATAGAGATAGAACTTAGAACTACTTCATTTTGTCAAGTTTCACGGAGCTAGCACAAACCGTGTTTGATTTAGAGTTTCAAACACATGTATCTATATAGCAGAAATCAGAGTGAAACGTAAAAATTCAAACTGTTACTGGAAACGAACGCTTGAACCTAGAAGATTGAAAGTTGGGCAGCCAAGTGGGATTAGTGAACTGATCATTACCACCAAGTATCATCAAGATTTGGTGAAAAAATGTTTGCTGAGATTTCAGCAAACTAGTAGTTTTTTGGAAGCTTGGCAACTTCTTTAAAACGAAAGTGTTTTTCGCCAGTCTCTGCATGGGGTACTTCAAGAGGAAACAAACCATAGAGATAGAACTTAGAACTACTTCATTTGGTCAAGTTTCAAGGAGCTAGCACAAACCGTGTTTGATTTAGAGTTTCAAACACATCTATCTATATAGCAGAAAACAGAGTGAAACCTAAAAATTCAAAGTGTTACTGGAAACGAACGCTTGACCTAGAAGAGTGAAAATTTGATCAGCCAAGTGGGCTTAGTGAACTGATCATTACCACCAAGTATCATCAAGATTTGGTGAAAAAATGGTTGCTGAGATTTCAGCAAACTAGTAGTTTTTTGGAAGCTTGGCAACCCCTTTCAAACGAAAGTGTTCTTCGCCAGTCTCTGCATGGGGTACTTCAAGAGGAAACAAACCATAGAGATAGAACTTAGAACTACTTCATTTTGTCAAGTTTCACGGAGCTAGCACAAACCGTGTTTGATTTAGAGTTTCAAACACATCTATCTATATAGCAGAAAACAGAGTGAAACCTAAAAATTCAAAGTGTTACTGGAAACGAACGCTTGAACCTAGAAGATTGAAAGTTGGGCAGCCAAGTGGGATTAGTGAACTGATCATTACCACCAAGTATCATCAAGATTTGGTGAAAAAATGTTTGCTGAGATTTCAGCAAACTAGTAGTTTTTTGGAAGCTTGGCAACCCCTTTCAAACGAAAGTGTTCTTCGCCAGTCTCTGCATGGGGTACTTCAAGAGGAAACAAACCATAGAGATAGAACTTAGAACTACTTCATTTTGTCAAGTTTCACGGAGCTAGCACAAACCGTGTTTGATTTAGAGTTTCAAACACATCTATCTATATAGCAGAAAACAGAGTGAAACCTAAAAATTCAAACTGTTACTGGAAACGAATGCTTGAACCTAGAAAATTGAAAGTTGGGCAGCCAAGTGGGATTAGTGAACTGATCATTACCACCAAGTATCATCAAGATTTGGTGAAAAAATGTTTGCTGAGATTTCAGCAAACTAGTAGTTTTTTGGAAGCTTGGCAACTTCTTTAAAATGAAAGTGTTTTTCGCCAGTCTCTGCATGGGGTACTTCAAGAGGAAACAAACCATAGAGATAGAACTTAGAACTACTTCATTTGGTCAAGTTTCAAGGAGCTAGCACAAACCGTGTTTGATTTAGAGTTTCAAACACATCTATCTATATAGCAGAAAACAGAGTGAAACCTAAAAATTCAAAGTGTTACTGGAAACGAACGCTTGAACCTAGAAGAGTGAAAATTGGGCAGCCAAGTGGGCTTAGTGAACTGATCATTACCACCAAGTATCATCAAGATTTGGTGAAAAAATGGTTGCTGAGATTTCAGCAAACTAGTAGTTTTTTGGAAGCTTGGCAACCCCTTTCAAACGAAAGTGTTCTTTGCCAGTCTCTGCATGGGGTACTTCAGGAGGAAACAAACCATAGAGATAGAACTTAGAACTACTTCATTTGGTCAAGTTTCAAGGAGCTAGCACAAACCGTGTTTGATTTAGAGTTTCAAACACATCTATCTATATAGCAGAAAACAGAGTGAAACCTAAAAATTCAAAGTGTTACTGGAAACGAACGCTTTAACCTAGAAGAGTGAAAGTTGGGCAGCCAAGTGGGCTTAGTGAACTGATCATTACCACCAAGTATCATCAAGATTTGATGAAAAAATGGTTGCTGAGATTTCAGCAAACTAGTAGTTTTTTGGAAGCTTGGCAACCACTTTCAAACGAAAGTGTTCTTTGCCAGTCTCTGCATGGGGTACATCAAGAGGAAACAAACCATAGAGATAGAACTTAGAACTACTTCATTTTGTCAAGTTTCACGGAGCTAGCACAAACCGTGTTTGATTTAGAGTTTCAAACACATCTATCTATATAGCAGAAAACAGAGTGAAACCTAATAATTCAAAGTGTTACTGGAAACGAACGCTTGAACCTAGAAGATTGAAAGTTGGGCAGCCAAGTGGGATTAGTGAACTGATCATTACCACCAAGTATCATCAAGATTTGGTGAAAAAATGTTTGCTGAGATTTCAGCAAACTAGTAGTTTTTTGGAAGCTTGGCAACCCCTTTAAAACGAAAGTGTTCTTCGCCAGTCTCTGCATGGGGTACTTCAAGAGGAAACAAACCATAGAGATAGAACTTAGAACTACTTCATTTTGTCAAGTTTCACGGAGCTAGCACAAACCGTGTTTGATTTAGAGTTTCAAACACATCTATCTATATAGCAGAAATCAGAGTGAAACCTAAAAATTCAAACTGTTACTGGAAACGAACGCTTGAACCTAGAAGATTGAAAGTTGGGCAGCCAAGTGGGATTAGTGAACTGATCATTACCACCAAGTATCATCAAGATTTGGTGAAAAAATGTTTGCTGAGATTTCAGCAAACTAGTAGTTTTTTGGAAGCTTGGCAACTTCTTTAAAACGAAAGTGTTTTTCGCCAGTCTCTGCATGGGGTACTTCAAGAGGAAACAAACCATAGAGATAGAACTTAGAACTACTTCATTTGGTCAAGTTTCAAGTAGCTAGCACAAACCGTGTTTGATTTAGAGTTTCAAACACATCTATCTATATAGCAGAAAACAGAGTGAAACCTAAAAATTCAAAGTGTTACTGGAAACGAACGCTTGAACCTAGAAGAGTGAAAATTGGGCAGCCAAGTGGGCTTAGTGAACTGATCATTACCACCAAGTATCATCAAGATTTGGTGAAAAAATGGTTGCTGAGATTTCAGCAAACTAGTAGTTTTTTGGAAGCTTGGCAACCCCTTTCAAACGAAAGTGTTCTTTGCCAGTCTCTGCATGGGGTACTTCAAGAGGAAACAAACCATAGAGATAGAACTTAGAACTGCTTCATTTTGTCAAGTTTCACGGAGCTAGCACAAACCGTGTTTGATTTAGAGTTTCAAACACATCTATCTATATAGCAGAAAACAGAGTGAAACCTAAAAATTCAAACTGTTACTGGAAACGAACGCTTGAACCTAGAAGATTGAAAGTTGGGCAGCCAAGTGGGATTAGTGAACTGATCATTACCACCAAGTATCATCAAGATTTGGTGAAAAAATGTTTGCTGAGATTTCAGCAAACTAGTAGTTTTTTGGAAGCTTGGCAACCCCTTTCAAACGAAAGTGTTCTTCGCCAGTCTCTGCATGGGGTACTTCAAGAGGAAACAAACCATAGAGATAGAACTTAGAACTACTTCATTTTGTCAAGTTTCACGGAGCTAGCACAAACCGTGTTTGATTTAGAGTTTCAAACACATCTATCTATATAGCAGAAAACAGAGTGAAACCTAAAAATTCAAACTGTTACTGGAAACGAACGCTTGAACCTAGAAGATTGAAAGTTGGGCAGCCAAGTGGGATTAGTGAACTGATCATTACCACCAAGTATCATCAAGATTTGGTGAAAAAATGTTTGCTGAGATTTCAGCAAACTAGTAGTTTTTTGGAAGCTTGGCAACTTCTTTAAAATGAAAGTGTTTTTCGCCAGTCTCTGCATGGGGTACTTCAAGAGGAAACAAACCATAGAGATAGAACTTAGAACTACTTCATTTGGTCAAGTTTCAAGGAGCTAGCACAAACCGTGTTTGATTTAGAGTTTCAAACACATCTATCTATATAGCAGAAAACAGAGTGAAACCTAAAAATTCAAAGTGTTACTGGAAACGAACGCTTGAACCTAGAAGAGTGAAAATTGGGCAGCCAAGTGGGCTTAGTGAACTGATCATTACCACCAAGTATCATCAAGATTTGGTGAAAAAATGGTTGCTGAGATTTCAGCAAACTAGTAGTTTTTTGGAAGCTTGGCAACCCCTTTCAAACGAAAGTGTTCTTTGCCAGTCTCTGCATGGGGTACTTCAAGAGGAAACAAACCATAGAGATAGAACTTAGAACTACTTCATTTTGTCAAGTTTCACGGAGCTAGCACAAACCGTGTTTGATTTAGAGTTTCAAACACATCTATCTATATAGCAGAAAACAGAGTGAAACCTAAAAATTCAAACTGTTACTGGAAACGAACGCTTGAACCTAGAAGAGTGAAAGTTGGGCAGCCAAGTGGGATTAGTGAACTGATCATTACCACCAAGTATCATCAAGATTTGGTGAAAAAATGGTTGCTGAGATTTCAGCAAACTAGTAGTTTTTTGGAAGCTTGGCAACCCCTTTCAAACGAAAGTGTTCTTCGCCAGTCTCTGCATTGGGTATTTCAAGAGGAAACAAACCATAGAGATAGAACTTAGAACTACTTCATTTTGTCAAGTTTCACGGAGCTAGCACAAACCGTGTTTGATTTAGAGTTTCAAAAACATCTATCTATATAGCAGAAAACAGAGTGAAACCTAAAAATTCAAAGTGTTACTGGAAACGAACGCTTGAACCTAGAAGATTGAAAGTTGGGCAGCCAAGTGGGATTAGTGAACTGATCATTACCACCAAGTATCATCAAGATTTGGTGAAAAAATGTTTGCTGAGATTTCAGCAAACTAGTAGTTTTTTGGAAGCTTGGCAACCCCTTTAAAACGAAAGTGTTTTTCGCCAGTCTCTGCATGATGTACTTCAGGAGGAAAGAAACCGTAGAGATAGAACTTAGAACTACTTCATTTGGTCAAGTTTCAAGGAGCTAGCACAAACCGTGTTTGATTTAGAGTTTCAAACACATCTATCTATATAGCAGAAAACAGAGTGAAACCTAAAAATTCAAAGTGTTACTGGAAACGAACGCTTTAACCTAGAAGAGTGAAAGTTGGGCAGCCAAGTGGGCTTAGTGAACTGATCATTACCACCAAGTATCATCAAGATTTGGTGAAAAAATGGTTGCTGAGATTCCAGCAACCTAGTAGTTTTTTGGAAGCTTGGCAACCCCTTTCAAACGAAAGTGTTCTTTGCCAGTCTCTGCATGGGGTACTTCAAGAGGAAACAAACCATAGAGATAGAACTTAGAACTACTTCATTTTGTCAAGTTTCACGGAGCTAGCACAAACCGTGTTTGATTTAGAGTTTCAAACACATCTATCTATATAGCAGAAAACAGAGTGAAACCTAAAAATTCAAACTGTTACTGGAAACGAACGCTTGAACCTAGAAGATTGAAAGTTGGGCAGCCAAGTGGGATTAGTGAACTGATCATTACCACCAAGTATCATCAAGATTTGGTGAAAAAATGTTTGTTGAGATTTCAGCAAACTAGTAGTTTTTTGGAAGCTTGGCAGCCCCTTTAAAACGAAAGTGTTTTTCGCCAGTCTCTGCATGGGGTACTTCAGGAGGAAACAAACCATAGAGATAGAACTTAGAACTACTTCATTTGGTCAAGTTTCAAGGAGCTAGCACAAACCGTGTTTGATTTAGAGTTTCAAACACATCTATCTATATAGCAGAAAACAGAGTGAAACCTAAAAATTCAAAGTGTTACTGGAAACGAACGCTTGAACCTAGAAGAGTGAAAATTGGGCAACCAAGTGGGCTTAGTGAACTGATCATTACCACCAAGTATCATCAAGATTTGGTGAAAAAATGGTTGCTGAGATTTCAGCAAACTAGTAGTTTTTTGGAAGCATGGCAACCCCTTTCAAACGAAAGTGTTCTTTGCCAGTCTCTGCATGGGGTACTTCAAGAGGAAACAAACCATAGAGATAGAACTTAGAACTACTTCATTTTGTCAAGTTTCACGGAGCTAGCACAAACCGTGTTTGATTTAGAATTTCAAACACATCTATCTATATAGCAGAAAACAGAGTGAAACCTAAAAATTCAAAGTGTTACTGGAAACGAACGCTTGAACCTAGAAGATTGAAAGTTGGGCAGCCAAGTGGGATTAGTGAACTGATCATTACCACCAAGTATCATCAAGATTTGGTGAAAAAATGTTTGCTGAGATTTCAGCAAACTAGTAGTTTTTTGGAAGCTTGGCAACCCCTTTCAAATGAAAGTGTTCTTCGCCAGTCTCTGCATGGGGTACTTCAAGAGGAAACAAACCGTAGAGATAGAACTTAGAACTACTTCATTTTGTCAAGTTTCACGGAGCTAGCACAAACCGTGTTTGATTTAGAGTTTCAAACACATCTATCTATATAGCAGAAAACAGAGTGAAACCTAAAAATTCAAACTGTTACTGGAAACGAACGCTTGAACCTAGAAAATTGAAAGTTGGGCAGCCAAGTGGGATTAGTGAACTGATCATTACCACCAAGTATCATCAAGATTTGGTGAAAAAATGTTTGCTGAGATTTCAGCAAACTAGTAGTTTTTTGGAAGCTTGGCAACTTCTTTAAAATGAAAGTGTTTTTCGCCAGTCTCTGCATGGGGTACTTCAAGAGGAAACAAACCATAGAGATAGAACTTAGAACTACTTCATTTGGTCAAGTTTCAAGGAGCTAGCACAAACCGTGTTTGATTTAGAGTTTCAAACACATCTATCTATATAGCAGAAAACAGAGTGAAACCTAAAAATTCAAAGTGTTACTGGAAACGAACGCTTGAACCTAGAAGAGTGAAAATTGGGCAGCCAAGTGGGCTTAGTGAACTGATCATTACCACCAAGTATCATCAAGATTTGGTGAAAAAATGGTTGCTGAGATTTCAGCAAACTAGTAGTTTTTTGGAAGCTTGGCAACCCCTTTCAAAAGAAAGTGTTCTTTGCCAGTCTCTGCATGGGGTACTTCAGGAGGAAACAAACCATAGAGATAGAACTTAGAACTACTTCATTTGGTCAAGTTTCAAGGAGCTAGCACAAACCGTGTTTGATTTAGAGTTTCAAACACATCTATCTATATAGCAGAAAACAGAGTGAAACCTAAAAATTCAAAGTGTTACTGGAAACGAACGCTTGAACCTAGAAGAGTGAAAGTTGGGCAGCCAAGTGGGCTTAGTGAACTGATCATTACCACCAAGTATCATCAAGATTTGGTGAAAAAATGGTTGCTGAGATTTCAGCAAACTAGTAGTTTTTTGGAAGCTTGGCAACCCCTTTCAAACGAAAGTGTTCTTTGCCAGTCTCTACATGGGGTACTTCAAGAGGAAACAAACCATAGAGATAGAACTTAGAACTACTTCATTTTGTCAAGTTTCACGGAGCTAGCACAAACCGTGTTTGATTTAGAGTTTCAAACACATCTATCTATATAGCAGAAAACAGAGTGAAACCTAATAATTCAAAGTGTTACTGGAAACGAACGCTTGAACCTAGAAGTTTGAAAGTTGGGCAGCCAAGTGGGATTAGTGAACTGATCATTACCACCAAGTATCATCAAGATTTGGTGAAAAAATGTTTGCTGAGATTTCAGCAAACTAGTAGTTTTTTGGAAGCTTGGCAACCCCTTTCAAACGAAAGTGTTCTTCGCCAGTCTCTGCATGGGGTACTTCAAGAGGAAACAAACCATAGAGATAGAACTTAGAACTACTTCATTTTGTCAAGTTTCACGGAGCTAGCACAAACCGTGTTTGATTTAGAGTTTCAAACACATCTATCTATATAGCAGAAATCAGAGTGAAACCTAAAAATTCAAACTGTTACTGGAAACGAACGCTTGAACCTAGAAGATTGAAAGTTGGGCAGCCAAGTGGGATTAGTGAACTGATCATTACCACCAAGTATCATCAAGATTTGGTGAAAAAATGTTTGCTCAGATTTCAGCAAACTAGTAGTTTTTTGGAAGCTTGGCAACTTCTTTAAAACGAAAGTGTTTTTCGCCAGTCTCTGCATGGGGTACTTCAAGAGGAAACAAACCATAGAGATAGAACTTAGAACTACTTCATTTGGTCAAGTTTCAAGGAGCTAGCACAAACCGTGTTTGATTTAGAGTTTCAAACACATCTATCTATATAGCAGAAAACAGAGTGAAACCTAAAAATTCAAAGTGTAACTGGAAACGAACGCTTGAACCTAGAAGAGTGAAAATTGGGCAGCCAAGTGGGCTTAGTGAACTGATCATTACCACCAAGTATCATCAAGATTTGGTGAAAAAATGGTTGCTGAGATTTCAGCAAACTAGTAGTTTTTTGGAAGCTTGGCAACCCCTTTCAAACGAAAGTGTTCTTTGCCAGTCTCTGCATGGGGTACTTCAGGAGGAAACAAACCATAGAGATAGAACTTAGAACTACTTCATTTGGTCAAGTTTCAAGGAGCTAGCACAAACCGTGTTTGATTTAGAGTTTCAAACACATCTATCTATATAGCAGAAAACAGAGTGAAACTAAAAATTCAAAGTGTTACTGGAAACGAACGCTTTAACCTAGAAGAGTGAAAGTTGGGCAGCCAAGTGGGCTTAGTGAACTGATCATTACCACCAAGTATCATCAAGATTTGGTGAAAAAATGGTTGCTGAGATTTCAGCAAACTAGTAGTTTTTTGGAAGCTTGGCAACCCCTTTCAAACGAAAGTGTTCTTTGACAGTCTCTGCCTGGGGTACTTCTAGAGGAAACAAACCATAGAGATAGAACTTAGAACTATTTCATTTTGTCAAGTTTCACGGAGCTAGCACAAACCGTGTTTGATTTAGAGTTTCAAACACATCTATCTATATAGCAGAAAACAGAGTGAAACCTAATAATTCAAAGTGTTACTGGAAACGAACGCTTGAACCTAGAAGATTGAAAGTTGGGCAGCCAAGTGGGATTAGTGAACTGATCATTACCACCAAGTATCATCAAGATTTGGTGAAAAAATGGTTGCTGAGATTTCAGCAAACTAGTAGTTTTTTGGAAGCTTGGCAACCCCTTTCAAACGAAAGTGTTCTTTGCCAGTCTCTGCATGGGGTACTTCAAGAGGAAACAAACCATAGAGATAGAACTTAGAACTACTTCATTTTGTCAAGTTTCACGGAGCTAGCACAAACCGTGTTTGATTTAGAGTTTCAAACACATCTATCTATATAGCAGAAAACAGAGTGAAACCTAATAATTCAAAGTGTTACTGGAAACGAACGCTTGAACCTAGAAGATTGAAAGTTGGGCAGCCAAGTGGGATTAGTGAACTGATCATTACCACCAAGTATCATCAAGATTTGGTGAAAAAATGTTTGCTGAGATTTCAGCAAACTAGTAGTTTTTTGGAAGCTTGGCAACCCCTTTCAAACGAAAGTGTTCTTCGCCAGTCTCTGCATGGGGTACTTCAAGAGGAAACAAACCATAGAGATAGAACTTAGAACTACTTCATTTTGTCAAGTTTCACGGAGCTAGCACAAACCGTGTTTGATTTAGAGTTTCAAACACATCTATCTATATAGCAGAAAACAGAGTGAAACCTAAAAATTCAAACTGTTACTGGAAACGAACGCTTGAACCTAGAAGATTGAAAGTTGGGCAGCCAAGTGGGATTAGTGAACTGATCATTACCACCAAGTATCATCAAGATTTGGTGAAAAAATGTTTGCTGAGATTTCAGCAAACTAGTAGTTTTTTGGAAGCTTGGCAACTTCTTTAAAATGAAAGTGTTTTTCGCCAGTCTCTGCATGGGGTACTTCAAGAGGAAACAAACCATAGAGATAGAACTTAGAACTACTTCATTTGGTCAAGTTTCAAGGAGCTAGCACAAACCGTGTTTCATTTAGAGTTTCAAACACATCTATCTATATAGCAGAAAACAGAGTGAAACCTAAAAATTCAAAGTGTTACTGGAAACGAACGCTTGAACCTAGAAGAGTGAAAATTGGGCAGCCAAGTGGGCTTAGTGAACTGATCATTACCACCAAGTATCATCAAGATTTGGTGAAAAAATGGTTGCTGAGATTTCAGCAAACTAGTAATTTTTTGGAAGCTTGGCAACCCCTTTCAAACTAAAGTGTTCTTTGCCAGTCTCTGCATGTGGTACTTCAAGAGGAAACAAACCATAGAGATAGAACTTAGAACTACTTCATTTTGTCAAGTTTCACGGAGCTAGCACAAACCGTGTTTGATTTAGAGTTTCAAACACATCTATCTATATAGCAGAAAACAGAGTGAAACCTAAAAATTCAAACTGTTACTGGAAACGAACGCTTGAACCTAGAAGAGTGAAAGTTGGGCAGCCAAGTGGGATTAGTGAACTGATCATTACCACCAAGTATCATCAAGATTTGGTGAAAAAATGGTTGCTGAGATTTCAGCAAACTAGTAGTTTTTTGGAAGCTTGGCAACCCCTTTCAAACGAAAGTGTTCTTCGCCAGTCTCTGCATGGGGTACTTCAAGAGGAAACAAACCATAGAGATAGAACTTAGAACTACTTCATTTTGTCAAGTTTCACGGAGCTAGCACAAACCGTGTTTGATTTAGAGTTTCAAACACATCTATCTATATAGCAGAAAACAGAGTGAAACCTAAAAATTCAAAGTGTTACTGGAAACGAACGCTTGAACCTAGAAGATTGAAAGTTGGGCAGCCAAGTGGGATTAGTGAACTGATCATTACCACCAAGTATCATCAAGATTTGGTGAAAAAATGTTTGCTGAGATTTCAGCAAACTAGTAGTTTTTTGGAAGCTTGGCAACCCCTTTAAAACGAAAGTGTTTTTCGCCAGTCTCTGCATGATGTACTTCAGGAGGAAAGAAACCGTAGAGATAGAACTTAGAACTACTTCATTTGGTCAAGTTTCAAGGAGCTAGCACAAACCGTGTTTGATTTAGAGTTTCAAACACATCTATCTATATAGCAGAAAACAGAGTGAAACCTAAAAATTCAAAGTGTTACTGGAAACGAACGCTTTAACCTAGAAGAGTGAAAGTTGGGCAGCCAAGTGGGCTTAGTGAACTGATCATTACCACCAAGTATCATCAAGATTTGGTGAAAAAATGGTTGCTGAGATTTCAGCAACCTAGTAGTTTTTTGGAAGCTTGGCAACCCCTTTCAAACGAAAGTGTTCTTTGCCAGTCTCTGCATGGGGTACTTCAAGAGGAAACAAACCATAGAGATAGAACTTAGAACTACTTCATTTTGTCAAGTTTCACGGAGCTAGCACAAACCGTGTTTGATTTAGAGTTTCAAACACATCTATCTATATAGCAGAAAACAGAGTGAAACCTAAAAATTCAAACTGTTACTGGAAACGAACGCTTGAACCTAGAAGATTGAAAGTTGGGCAGCCAAGTGGGATTAGTGAACTGATCATTACCACCAAGTATCATCAAGATTTGGTGAAAAAATGTTTGCTGAGATTTCAGCAAACTAGTAGTTTTTTGGAAGCTTGGCAACCCCTTTAAAACGAAAGTGTTTTTCGCCAGTCTCTGCATGGGGTACTTCAGGAGGAAACAAACCATAGAGATAGAACTTAGAACTACTTCATTTGGTCAAGTTTCAAGGAGCTAGCACAAACTGTGTTTGATTTAGAGTTTCAAACACATCTATCTATATAGCAGAAAACAGAGTGAAACCTAAAAATTCAAAGTGTTACTGGAAACAAACGCTTGAACCTAGAAGAGTGAAAATTGGGTAACCAAGTGGGCTTAGTGAACTGATCATTACCACCAAGTATCATCAAGATTTGGTGAAAAAATGGTTGCTGAGATTTCAGCAAACTAGTAGTTTTTTGGAAGCATGGCAACCCCTTTCAAACGAAAGTGTTCTTTGCCAGTCTCTGCATGGGGTACTTCAAGAGGAAACAAACCATAGAGATAGAACTTAGAACTACTTCATTTTGTCAAGTTTCACGGAGCTAGCACAAACCGTGTTTGATTTAGAATTTCAAACACATCTATCTATATAGCAGAAAACAGAGTGAAACCTAAAAATTCAAATTTTACTGGAAACGAACGCTTGAACCTAGAAGAGTGAAAGTTGGGCAGCCAAGTGGGATTAGTGAACTGATCATTACCACCAAGTATCATCAAGATTTGGTGAAAAAATGTTTGCTGAGATTTCAGCAAACTAGTAGTTTTTTGGAAGCTTGGCAACCC